>NW_011887303.1:620704-890408 GCF_000151315.2 Capsaspora owczarzaki ATCC 30864 | reverse complement strand
CGTAGGACCTGGAAGGACAATCAGATCACCAGCATTGCCGAAAATGCTTTCGCAGACTTGCCTTTGCTCCAGTACTTGTAAGCAAGCAAAGACGAAACGAATTAAGCTCGAATCCCTCACTCGTTCGCGCCAATATCTGTAGATCTCTGCGAATCAACCAGCTCACCAGCATTCCTGCGTTGACACACCTGACTGCGCTGGCACAAATGTACGCAAGCAAAGACAGGAATCGTCACACCATGGACTCATTCGTTTTGTGTCTCTTAGAACGCTGTCTCGGAACCAGATCACCAGCATTTCTTCCTCTGTATTTACAGGCCTGAGCGCACTGACCAACTTGTAAGCAAGCAAAGGCATGATCAATCATTCGCAAGCACGGCATATCGTTCACTCGCGAATGCTTGCTCTCTCTCTCTCTCTCTCTCTCTCTCTCTCTCTCTCTCTCTCTCTCTCTCTCTCTCTCTCTCGCTCTCTGTCTCTCTCTCTCTCTCTCGCTCGTTCTTGTGTAGATATCTTCAACAGAATCAGATCACCAGCATTTCTGCAAACGCATTCACAGGCCTGACTGCGCTGGGCAACCTGTAAGCAAGAAAATAACACAACGAATAGAATCCTGCACAACCAGCTTACTTGTTGGCGACCTGATCTGCAGATACTTGTCCAACAACCTGATCACCAGCATTCCAGCCAACGCGTTCACAGGCCTGACTGCGCTGACTTCCGTGTAAGCAAGCTATGTTCTTCCATTGCGCAGACTCGATTCGCCTCTTACTTTGCGATTCTTGTAGGCCTTTGAACAACAATGCATACACCACGTTGCCGCCTGGTCTGTTCAAGGGCTTGCCAAACGGCTTGTCTTTGTCGCAGTCAAATCTCTACCTGAGCCCCAACAACTTTACCTTTAATGGCAACATTGTCGCTCCGCCCAGCACATACGGCAGTGCATCCGTACCGTACCGTAAGTTCCGCCTTGACTGGACTGTACCTGTGATCATTCTTCACTGACATTTTGTACTGCAGCGTGTGATACAGCCTGTGCCACCTGCTACGCCTCTGGGTCCGGTTCGTGTTGCGGAGCCAACTGTCTGACATGTACTTCATCCGATCCCTGCACTCAGTGCTATGACGGCTATGTGATGATGAGCGGCTTCTGCCTTGCATCTGCTGCGACCAACGCATCAATTGCGTCCATCGCTTCAGTCGTGTCCACCCAATCTGCCTCGGCCGCCTCGCTCGCATCCATCGCCTCTGGCTTGGCTTCTTCGGTCGCGTCGGCTGCGACACAAGCGTCCATCGCCTCAGTCGCGTCCTCGCGATCTGCCTCGGCTGCCTCGGCTGCCTCGGTTGCTTCCACTGGATCTGCATCGGTTGCGTCCGTCGCCTCGGTCGCATCGGCGCAGTCTGCTTCGCTTGCCTCCGTTGTCACGGCTGCCTCAGCGGCTTCGGCCTCGATTGCGTCTCTTGTTTCCGCTTCCTCGGCATCATTTGCTTCCGTCGCAGCGGCGTCTTCAGCGTCAATTGCATCGCAAGCATCCGCGTCAGCCGCCAGCGCCTCGTCTGTTTGGCAGACATCTGCGGCATCTGCGGCGTCCAACGCTCCCGCCAAACCAAATGATGCTTCATCCTCTTTGCCGATTATTCTTGGAGTCATTTTTGGCGTGCTGGCTCTCCTACTGCTGGTTGCGCTGGTTGTGGCCCTTCGGCGTCGTCGCTCGTCAACTGCGTTGGCAACCACCAGCTCGGCCACCAAGCTTCGCGAGAGTGCGGAGCCGACTTCCAAGTCTGCTGGTGCTGCGGCAAACGTTGCGAACCCCACCTATGAAACCTTGTCTGCGACTGGCGACCACGCCTTGTACGAGCCTGTTGGATCAACGCCCCAGGCCTCTGTGGGTTTGTCGGACGTGCAGTATGCCGAAACGTCCGTGCCCAACGCCTCGTCAGTTCGTGTCCCGCCCGCATCTTCCCCGACTACTTACGCGACCATCGATGTCGCATCTTCCACGCAGCCCGGGCATGTCGATTCCGCGTAAATTGCGAATTCGGTGTGTTCGCTCGGCCTGTTGTTGTTTTGCAAGTTTTGCTGAATGTTTGTTTTTCCGTCTGTGATTCTCCGTCGTTGTCCGCTCCGTCCTGTTTTCTTCCGAAGTTTTTTCACGTTGATGTGTGATTGTTTTTCATGTTCAATCCAACGAGCGATTCGATTTCCACAGTCCACACTCGGTTGTCCTGCTAGAAAAGATCCCCTCCTGCCCTATTTTTTTGCTGTTTATGCTCGGTCTTCCCCTGGTGTTTGTTTGGCCGTCTACGACCCGGCTCTTTTTTTTCCGGGCGCTGCTCCACCATTTTGAAACTCTCTGTTTTTGCTCTCAGCGACTCTGAATCATTCTTTTTTTTTTTTCGCTTTTTTGGTAATGCAACTTGACTTGTCAAAATCCCTTCCTCGCGTCTCGCTCGACCTCGCCTGAACCACTCGCGGCCTCCCTCCTGGCGCGGCCACCCCACCCCGTCCCGTCCCATCGCAACCCCGCCTTGCTTTCTGAGCTGCTGTTCGACGACGCGCCAGGCAGCAGGCAGGGCGGGATGTGCAACGCAGAGCTGTCCCCTCGTGGAATTATTCTGCATCAGCATTTCCGAGTCGGATCGCCGTCTTGGTCTGAGACAAGCGGGGGGGACTGCGTGTCGATCGCTCATCCTATCATCCTAGACACACACGCGCACGTACTTCAGCTCGTTGGCACAGTCGCAAAGTCCTCAAACAAAAGCGCTGCGATCGTCCATTCAAAAAAACAGATTTTTTTTTTTTTTTTTTTTTTGGCGCCAAAACTTTTTTTTTTTTTTTTTTTTTTACCGTTTTGCTTTTGTTCTTTTGACCAGTGACTTTGATCGTCAACGTCGTCAACGTCATCATCACTACTATCACTATCGCCATTCACTATCAGCCCATTGTGTGACTGGTGTCGGCGGCGTGCAGAGCGTGTGCAGAGGCAGGGATTCCTTGTCCCAATGCAATCCCAGCCAACATTCATCCAACCACCAGCTCCACTCCATCACTCCACGTCTCGACGTTGCTCACTGCACTAATGTGGCGTTTGTCTTTTTGGTGCAGGTCGTTCGCGTTGGCCACCGATATTCCGGCTGAAGCGCACGGCAGACACAACCCAAGTCCAAAGCTCTGCTCTCCCCACATCCATAGCCCGCAACAAGAAAAAAGAAAACCATGATGGACACTTCAGATAGCGCAGTGGCAGCAGCCGTTGCAGCGCAGCAGCTCGCTCAGGCGCAGGCGCAGGCGCAAGGAGGCGGCGATGACGATTCCGCTGCAGCTGTATCCTGCAACTATGTTCTCAAATACACCTTGGAGGGCCACAAGAAGGCCATCTCGTCGGTGAAATTCAGCCCTGATGGCAACTGGCTTGGTACGGAAGAGTTGGCTGTTTGTTGGAGTCTGGACCGACAGCTCCTGTTTGTTGGTGGATGAAACTTGCCTCCTCACCTCTCTGCACTCATCATCGCGTTCACACACACACACACACACACACACACACACACACACACATACCAGCTTCATCGTCGTCAGACAAAATGATCAAGATCTGGGGCGCCCGCGATGGCCACTTTGAGACGACGCTTGTGGGCCACAAGCTTGGTATTTCGGACATTGCCTGGTCGTCCGATTCAACGCAGCTCGCCTCGGCAAGCGACGATAAGAATGTCAAGATCTGGGACATTGTGTCTCGGACGTGCATCAAAACGCTGGTTGGCCACACCAACTATGTCTTTTGCGTCAACTTCAACCCGCAGTCGACGCTCATCGCGTCCGGCTCGTTCGACGAGTCTGTCCGCATCTGGGATGTCAAAACGGGCAAGTGCAACATGACCCTGCCCGCTCATTCCGATCCTGTCTCCGCCGTCCACTTTAACCGCGATGGCACCCTAATTGTGTCGTCGAGTTACGATGGTTTGTGTCGTATTTGGGACGCGTCGACAGGTAATGTTTGTTTTCTGGCAGCGAATATGTAGGAGGCGGGGAAGAAGGGGTTGCTTTGTTTGATCTGAAGTTGGGGGGGGGTTGAAGCGGCAGCTCATCACACCGCGACACTCTACCAAACAGGTCAACTGCTCCGAACCCTTATTGAGGACGATAACGCCCCAGTTTCTTTCGTCAAGTTCAGTCCCAATGGACGCTACATCCTGGCCGCAACGCTGGATAGCACGCTCCGCCTGTGGAGTTACAACACGGGCAAATGCTTAAAGGTAGAGCTTGGGGATTGTATGCGGGCGTGCTTGTTCTCTCTTCTTCTTTTATTTTTTCCCCATGAGCGTGACGTTGTTCTGCTTCACTAACCTTGTCGCTAATCGTGGTACTAGACCTACACTGGCCATCGGAATGAAAAGTACTGCATTTTTGCCAACTTTTCCGTCACGGGTGGCAAGTGGATTGTTTCTGGCTCGGAAGACCATCTCGTTTATATCTGGAACCTCCAAACGAAGGAGATTGTGCAAACGTTGAGCGGACATCGCGGTAAGTTTTGCGAGAATTGGAGATTTTGATTGATGAGTGATGGACGTGTGTGATCTCACCCCAAACCCAAAACCCCAGACGTCGTACTATGCGCGGCTTGCCACCCAACCGAGAATATCATTGCATCAGGAGCGCTGGACAAGGACTGCACAATCAAAATTTGGAAGTCTGATACATGAGCGGCCATCCTGACTTGAGTGTTTTTTTTTTTTTTTTCCGTTTGGTTGTTCCGATCTTGTGTTGATGTGTGATTCCATGTCGCTTGTCGCTTGATAAAAAAAAAAGCCCATTTCCCCTCATGCACTCGTCGCTGATCCTTGTTTGTCATGCGTTGCGCAGTCGCCTTCTTTCTTTGTCTTCTTTCAAGTCTCAGTCTGAGCGAGGAGGCGTTCCGACCCCCTTCTGTATAAAATGAAGGAGACGTCCGTCGACGCCTCACAGTCCCGGGGCGCCGATAACGATGCAGCATTGAATTTGCGAGCATTGTCGTCGTCACTGGCATCTGCAAGCCCTGCACACGCAATAGCAGCAGCAGCAGGAGGTGGCCAAACCGGTGACGCGCAAGCTGAGCCAATGCCAGACGCCGCCGCGACCGCCGCGACCGCCACCATCGAAGCAGACCCGCTGGCCGCTCTGGTGAGGCACGAAAAGACACCAGCATTGCCTCCGTCGCTGCGATTTGTGTACGAGCTGAACGCCAAGCAGACGAGGAGCGTGACGGAGCTGCCGGTGACGTATCTCGATCGTCAGCGGCAGTACCGACTCACGCTGCAGGCGCTGGGACACGATCCACTGCTCGATTCCGCGAGTGACCAAGCCCAGCAGCATGCTCAAGAAGACGAGCTTTGGCGCCAGGCACCGTCGTCGTCCGCTTTGCCAACGTCGACCAGTGCACGTCCGTCGTCGTCCTCATTCGCATCGATACCGACTCCGGGTTTGATCGATGTCAAGCCGGAAGTCTTCAATGCAAAGGCAGCAGCGTCGAGTATGATCGACCCCGCTGATTCAACGTCGTCATCGAGCTCTGCTCTGAGGTACGAATTCTCACTCAGTTTCGCAAGCCATTTGCGCACCAACAACGTTTTGAGCGTGAAACTCACCACCGCGATTCGCAGATCCATCATTTATGTGCACTTTCATGACCATAAGGACGAGCTACGAGAAACCGAGCTATGGAACAACTGGGTTTCCGAAACCAGCCAAACGTCTGCCGTCGAGATTGGTAAGTGTGTCTGCACCATGATCGGATTGGTTTGAGTTTGGAAGATCGCCTACCCACTGGCTTCTATCCTTGACCGTGTGCTGTAGCGTCATCCATGTCGAACGGAATTGCCGAGATCAAACCTGTGGGACCCAATGCCGTCTCCTTTTCGTGGAGCGCTGCTCGAGGCGCTGCCATTTATATTGTGTTAAATTGCCTCTCCACCGAAGTGGGTGCGTCGCGTAATAGCAAGGGAGTTCCGCTTCGATTGCATATTGACACGTACCGATCTAGCGGCGACGCCCCAGCGGTCATTGGTCCGAATGCTGCTCGCGGGCCGACCACCATCCAAGGAATGACGTTGATCTCTTCTGCATTCACCATGATCAAAGTGTACAAGAAGGTATGTCTTTGGACTTTTGTTTTTTGGTTGGGCGTTCTGCTGTGTCGGCCTATGGCTGTCATCCTCACTTTTTTTTTTTTTTTGTTTGTTTGTTTGTTTGGTTGTTTGTTGGTTGTTTGGTTGTTTGTTGGTTGGTTGGTTGGTTGGCACGTTCGCCGTTTGTCGCTCGCGTCCGGCATTGCTGCTTGGTTTCCGCGCGCACCACGTTCCTCGTTCACGCTTTCTGCAATTAGGGTGCCGAAAAGCAATTTCAAAACGACCTTCGCCGAAACCAAGGTCTCCCACTTTCAGTGACCACCATTCTGTCTCCAGCCAAAGCCGTGCCATTGCCTGGCGGTGGCGCGTCGTTTGTCCTGTTGCCCAAAAGCCCGGTGACATCCGTTGCCACCAAGCCCGACGCTCGATGGCCAGCAGCTCCCGCTCGGCCCCTCGGGCTGCCCATGGATTCGCCATTTTCAAGCAAGCTTGCCCTCGAGCAACAATTGCGCGATTCTGCCGATCCCGAACGATTTCTACTGAGTCCTGACAGTCTGAGTGACTTTCTCCCCAACGCAATGGACGTACTCAGTCCCGGCACCATTGATGCTCTCAGCGATGGTCTGATTCAGCATGCATCACTGAAGGACTATCTTCTAGACGATGCGATCCGAAGTGGCCACGCAGGCAGTCCCCATCAAGGACTCCTATCTCGTGAAGCACACGCAGCTCGTCTTCCCATGAATGCGTCATCAGGCTTGGTCGAGGACCGAGCCCTAAGTGCGTTTGATGTTTCGAGCGTTTCATCGTCCTTGCCCGGGCCCGAGGGGCATCGCAATGGATCCAGCTCTCGTTCTGCGGTCGAGTCACACAAACAGTTTCTTGCAGCTGAGGAGCTCGGTTTTGAATCCATCACTGCATCTGGCAATCCGTCGTCTGGCGACTTTCCTGCAACAACTTCCTCTGGCGCTCAGAAGACCCATGAAGTGACAGCGGCGTGGCCAAGTGTACGAGAAGTCGACATTACAAATTCACCGCCGTTCCTGGCTGGAAGGCGCGATGATGCGACTTTTGCAAAAAAGATGGCGGCCAACCCTGCCACGAATTTTGGTGAGCTGCGATTTTCGCCGGGTATCTCGCCACAGTTTGTCTTCCAAACCTTGCCGAACTCAACCACAACCTGGCCCTTGAATCCGTCCTTTCTTCCGATGGTGGACACGCCCGGGACGCTGCCGGGCCTGGATGGTGGCGCCGTATACATGAGCG
Organism: Capsaspora owczarzaki ATCC 30864; assembly: GCF_000151315.2. Taxonomy (NCBI): domain Eukaryota; class Filasterea; order Ministeriida; family Capsasporidae; genus Capsaspora; species Capsaspora owczarzaki. The sequence continues at coordinate 883,040 of NW_011887303.1, read as the reverse complement.
GACTGAGCACCAGCCCCAGTACTCGCCGGACTGCCTCGCGCGTTTCCATCAAAGGTATATTGGCACACAAAAATTGTTGGTCGTCTGCTTCAGTTGCTTTTCTCTCTCTCTCTCTCTCTCTCTCTCTCTCTCTCTCTCTCTCTCTCTCTCTCTCTCTCTCTTTTTTTTTTTTCTCTCTCCCCCTCTCTCCAAAGCCAGTGCGATGCACTCACTGGTTTGTCCTACTGTTTTTTGTTCATTTCAGCCCCAAACGGAGCAGGATTTGACAGCGCTTTCTCACCGTCACAGCTGCAGACGTGGCTACTTCGTCAGCGATTTTCCGCAAGCGTCACGGATGGTCTGCAAGATTTCTCCGGCGAAGAAGTGGCCGCCTTATCGCGAGCGGATTTGCGAGAAATTGTGGGCGACATACCCGCAATTCGACTTCAAAACTTGATCAAGGGGTCAGACCAGCGGGCTGTATCGCAGTCAATCTGTATGTCATCGTGCTTTGCTTTGGAGTTTTGCGAGCAGTGGGGACAACGGCCGGTTGACCAACTGGTCGTTGAATTTTTTGTTGCTGTTTGTTTTTGGTCACACTGACTCTTTGCTCTTTGCGTCGTGTCGTCTGGGAGCAGTAAAGTGCATCATGGTCCAAGCGGAAGGCGAGCAGCTGTACCGTCGAGTCTATCTGCAGAGCACCAACACACTCGAAAGCCTGTCGCTGGGCATCGCGACCAAGTTTGCTGTTCGCTTGCCCTTGCGTCGATTATGCATGACCACGCGGCGGTTGGACTTTAAGGTTGCTGGGCTGGCCAAGCGTCTCAAAATCACCGCGCAATCACCCGATGTCACCGATCTTCCGAGCGGCCAGCCGGTTCGCGCGCTCGCGTCAGCCGAAGTTGAGGCTGCTGCTGCTGGGCTGCATATCGGAGCGCCAACACCCGAGACGGAGAGTGATCGCAGTGCTGTGGCAATGACGGGCGATGCGGCCGAATCGTTGCTCGAAGCACTGTCGCTCACTCCCATGATTCCTAGTTCTGAGAGTCACCGACCTGTCCCGTCGGATGCACGCTCGTCAGCGGCTCCCTCAACTCCAGCCCAAAAACGACGAAACGACACTCCGCCATCAGCCACCTCTGCGTCAGAAGATGATGCGTCGATGAGGTCGGTTGTGAAGGGTGCGCCACACACCGCCACTGCGTCTCCGCTGCTCGGCGCGAAACACCCTTCAACCAACGACAAGCTTGCGCGTGTGGCTAGTGTCACGGATACCCTCCAAGACGCCACCACAATCGGCACAAACACCGTGCATGATTCCGATTCGCGGTACTCGTTCTCGCAAATGTCGCGCGCCCTGCCAGCCGCCAGCAATCAGCTCCAGAACTCACCCAATGGTGCCGCGGGTGGAGTTTCAACTGCTTTTGAAGAAACCGCAGCATCGGAGCCAGCTGACGCGATCTTTGAGGACGACGTTTGGGAAATTGATGAGGACGTGATTTTACACGAAATGGACGACAACAGCCGTTACATTGTCACCTTCCGGATCAATGACAAGGAGCCTGGATCAATGGATGCCATACTGCGACCCAAATGAGTTTTCTTGGTTGGTGTGCGAGTTAATTTTGTTGTATTTGCTATTCACAGGACTTGTGTAAAACAATCAGACACAGACAACGGAAACACACACACACACACACACACACACAAACACACACACACACACCGTCGTTATTAGCGACCAATCAGCTGCAGAAGGCGGTCGATTTTGGCGAGATGGGGCACAATGCCTAGCACGAGCAGGCATTTGTTGAACGCATCGATGGGGTCGATCAAGTGCGCGTCAACACACTTTTTCTGAGCCAGTCGCTTTCCGCCTACCGCGGCGAGCAGGCTGCCAACGGGTCGACTGACTGAAGGCTGAAGAAGATGCATTTCCGCAGCCAGCTCCGTCACCACGGTCAGCAGTGAGCCAGCGCCATATCGGGGCTGTCCAATTCCGACAACATAAAGGTTGCGTTGATCGATGGGGAACATGCCATCGACCAACTGGAAGTACGTTCTTCCATTGTGAGGGGACACCTCAGTGGCAACCAGGTCGCTGCGCAAGGGCTTTAAGCTTACATTGAAGCCAGTCGCATGAACGATCAAGTCCACCTCGCAGCTCGTGCCATCGGAAAAGAACACTGTCTTTTCTGCAAAGCGAGTAATGTCACTGCATGAAAAGGTTGAGCCAAGAGCGATGTCGCGGGGTCGGTGAGTGTTACGAGCGCAACCCTCGTCACGTTCGAATCCGCTCAGCAAAAAAACAAACCTATGCGGAGCAATCTTGCCCAACTTGAGGTAATGCAGCAGTTCGGTATTGATGGTGGGATGATGGTCCCATATTTTGTGGTCGGGGACCTGCAATCCGTAACTTGTGTAGCTACCATTCCAAACGAAAAAAGCAGGGCAAACACAACCGAAAAACACAGGCTTTAGTATCGGATGCTCGCATCGAAAGTGGGACGGCGACTTACGAGCCAATCGATAGCTTGACAAAAGCGCGGATGAGTAGACGCTGAGCCCAGATTGGAACCCACGGACGAATGATTTCCACCGCCGGAATTCCAGCGATGGTTCGTGGCAAAAACCAGTACCCTCGCCGCATGGAAATGTGAGAGGCTGCTCCAATCCGTCCGGCTTCGACAGCAATGTCGCACGCGGAATTTCCGCCACCAATCACCAAGACGCGCTTTCCAGCAAGCGAGCTGGGTGACTTGTACTGCTTGCTGTGGATGACGTCGCCAGTGAAGGGGCCAGGGTAGGATGCAAACCTCATGTCCCAGTGGTGTCCGTTGCAGAGAAACACGCCACCATAGACTTTCTCCTCGCGCTGACCATCCAGTCCACCGTCGATGGACACCTTCCAAAACCCGGGCTGGCGTTCGGCAGGTTCAATCGAAGAGACTTCGGTGTTGAATCGAATGTGCTCATTCAGCTTGAAATGTGCCGCGTACGATTCCAAATACGCAAGGACTTGATCGCGGGATGGAAAATCGGGGTACGATTCGGGCATGGGAAAGTCCTGTCATTGCAGTGTGTTTGACAAACGAGTTAGAGAGAGAGAGAGGAAACGAACGATGAATGGCTCGTTGTTTGAGAACACACGTACCTTGTACTCTGTTGTCTTCCGCGATGATATGATGTGCACATTGTCGTATGTTCCATGGAGCCCTGTGCAGCAGATGAGAGCCAACAACAACCGTCGAGTCGCTCAGCAAGGGTCAAATTCGAGCACCAAATTTTGGCTCAAAGCGTCGCCAAATTGGATCATGATCGGATCAGTCAACCGCAATGCTTACAGTTGCCACCGACGCCATGTGCACGCTCGACGCAATCAAATGGAATGCCGTGACGCTTGAGGGCAGCGCACATTGCAAGGCCGCTAAACCCAGCGCCAATCACGAGCACGCGCGGCTGCGGTGAGTCGGGCAGTTCACCCGTGCCAGTTGCAGCGATCGCCCCATCCGACTTGAGGCGCCGAGAAGAGCGCTTGAGATACGCAGTGTAGGTCATGGGGTTGCGCATCAGAGCGAGCCGTGCAACGGCAGCCACGAGCACAAGCGCAGCCAGCAGAACGACGGCGGCCGCAATCGACATTCCGAGACCAAAACACAGAACACGACTGATCTGGCACGGCACTGCGGACTCGAATCATCCAAGTTTTGAGAAAAGATGGTGACTGCTCGAGGTCTATGTAAAGCTGCAACGATGGAATGGAGTTGGAGCTGGAGCTGGAGTGTGTAGCGTGAATTTTCTGTAAGATTGTTTTATTCAAACAGCTGTCAGGCTTGGAAAACAGAAGCTGCCCAGTACTACATTGTGTTGATTTGACCGATGATATGCACCTTGCGCCCATTGTACTGACGTGACAGCTCGCCCTCGATCTGAAAGGTACGGACGATGATGATGAAGCACAGTGAGCAAACCAACACACATCTTGATCAACAAACCCCAACCAAGAACGTAAAATGACCAAGCTTTCACAAAACACTGTACCTGAGCTTGAAGAACCTTGGTTTGAGCAATCAGCTGGGCTAGCTTTGGTCGCACGGTCTCCTGGTGCGAGCCAACCTCAACGCGGCGCGCTTCGACGTCTTTGATGCGCGACTGCATGCGTTGAGCCGCCTTGAGTTCGTGCAGCAGCGTCTCGGCAAGATGGTCAACGTAGCTGCAATATTTTGCCATGAAAGACAAGAACATCAACCAAAAAAAACCCCGGACACGGTCAACAAAACAACTTCAAGAACGACAAGTCAATTCAGTCAAGCGACACATACCGAGGAGACGCCTTCAACAAGATAAGCTGTTGCGTTCGTGATGCTGTCAGTAGTTGAAGGGGCTCTTGGACAGACGCGAGATATGCCGCAACACTCGAAGCAGTCTGGTCTTGAAGAATCGGAGCTGCGGACACGAACATGTGCATGGCCAACACGGTCGACTGGGCTCCCAGCTCGCTGGCGCGCTGAGTCAGGAAGGATTGGAGCTGTTTTCAATCAAAACAAGTAGAATCTAACATGAGCTCGTGGCGCGAAACGAAGAAAAAAAAAGAGAGAAACAGAACGCAAAACATTGCCATCCCGCCAAGCACGATTGTCGCTTTTTACCTCGAGCAAATCATTGACAAAGGAATTGCGGGTCTCGGTGTTTTCCAAGACAGTTTCGTGGGAGAAAGCCGCATCTGCCGTCACAACTTCGGGCGCCAAGTCCAGGCTCGCCACTGCAGCCGCGTCGGCAACTGGGGCCTCAGTCTGAGTGGTAGTGTCACCCTGAACAACCGTCTCAATACCGGCGTTTGAGACATCGTCGAGCGAGATGATGCCTTCCGCGAGGCCGGCGTCGTCAACCACATCCCAATTGATGTCCGCACCATCGTCAAGCACCACCATATCGTCCTCAACACCTCCACTGCCCCAATCGATCGCCGCTGCGTCTTCTGTCGCCTGTGCAAGCTCTGTTGGAGCAGCCAAAGCAGCGGCTGAAGACTTTGCTGGAGCATGTTCCGCCACCTCGATATGCTCGCCCGTTCGGAGCTCGTGGACAGTCACATTGCCCTTGTCTTGCAGGAATGCAGCCATGGGCAGACGCGCTGCTGCTTGCTCGGAACCACCTTCGGCAAATGTCGCCTGCACAAACGCGCGATACAGCTCGCACGCTTGGCGGAATTTCGGTTGGCGAACCATCTCCACGATGGACTTGTACAGCGGCCCGAGCTCGTGGACCAACTCGAGCAACTCGGAAGTGACGTTTTGCCCCTAGTTGAGCATGAAGGAGTGTGAGAACGAGGTGTCCAGAGAAGCACAACCAGCAAAAACAGCAAACAAGAAAGCGTCGCTTCCATACAGTGATCTTGAGGTCTTTGCAAGATGCTTGGAATGCTGCCTTGTGTTGTGCAACGCTAGACATGAGTGAGGCCTCCTTCAAATCGAGTTCCTTGTTGAACGAACAGCAAAGGGTGAGCGCGTGAGCACGACTTTCCGAAAAACGATTCAGTGTTCTCATTGTGTCTTACTTTGAGTTGCTGCTGAGCGCGAGTCAGCTGCCGCTTCATCTCGGGCACTTCGTAGTTGACGTTTTGAATAATGACGTGCGCAATCTCGCCCAGGCAGATCCAGCCCTTCTCGTACGATTTGACAATATCAACCCAATCCTGCCCAACAGAAAAACAAGAAAAAGTCGACAAAAGTTATGCGAGAATTCTCTTTGCGTGGTAGCTCAGGCAACCCTCGCCATGGCGCATCAACCTTCGTAATCGCGAAGGCTTCATGCTACCGAAACTCGGAGCGTCTCCCACACAGTAGTTACCTTCATGCGCTTTGACGAGTACTGGCCGAAAATGTTCTTGGAGCCAGACTCGGAAACCTTGAGCAGCTCGACAATACGAACGCAATGAAAGTAATTGATGACTGTCGGTGTTGTTCATTGCCAGCCAGACGGCAAGCCAGGTGATGCAGCAACGCAACGAAAAGTTTTAGTATGGAACAACGTTAGAGCGAGACGTGAGCTGTGACCGGCGGCAGACGAGCAACTCTGAGCAAACCCGCTGCGATCCAAGGCTGGCTTACACGATCCTTCTTGTAGGATTGACGTGATCTCGGGGACGTCTGGCATGTCCTGGATGGCGAGGCTGATCTTGGCTTGGACGGCCGGCAGCTCCGACTGCCACTCTCGCACGATGCGCTTGCGATCCACGAGCCACTCTGACGACCAAACCAAAACAGCAAGCAGCAGCAGCAGCAGCAGCAGCAGCAGCAGACAATGTCAGTCGAAGCACTCAGAGTGCAGACAAGAGGTCGGGTGGAGCGTACCAAGCAACCGATTGTATGCAATGTCAATTGGGATGAGCTGCTCGTCCACGACGCCACTCTGTTGCTGTGCTGACATGGTCACACACACCAATGGCAAAAACAAAAAATCAAACAAAAAAAAAAAAAAAAAAAAAAAAAAAAAAAAAAAAAAAAAAAAAAAGAAAGACTGCATTCACAAAGAAACACATGCAGAGACCAAACAAACAAATACTGCAAAGCTCAGATTGAGAGTTATCGTGCTGTTGTGTGTGTGTGTTGCTGCAAATCCATCATCACTATCACGTCCAGTCTATTATTGTTATTATTGCTTCGATTCCCACATTTCTCAGTTCGACAATGGCGACTGCGATGGAGGTTGGTTTTTGGTGCTTTGAAGTCTGGTTCTCAGCTTGTTCGCGCTCTTTTTTTTTTCTGGTCTTTTTTTTTTTTTTTTTTTTTTTTTTTTTTGATTCTTCGCTCTGTGCCCGCGTCCTCACATTTGCTCTTGCGCTCTTCCATCTGTGTCTCTGTGTGTGCTCCTTGGGGTATCGCAGACGTCGTCGACTGGCCCTGCAGCGCCTGCAGCAACGACCTCAGCGGCGCTCTCGTCCCTGGATCGGCTGCTCCCGAGCACTCCGCTGCGCTTGCATCCCCGACTGGTACGACTCATTTTGCCTTGCTGTACTCGTGCTGCTTTGTGGGGCGTTGCAGAGCGCGTCGCTTTGGCCCAAAGTGGCGACGACTGTTTGTGCTGACGTTTTGTCCATCACTCTCTCACTCACCCCCTGCATCACCTTGCTCCTTTTTGGACTGGCGTGCGGACAGGATCTCGAGATCTATGCATCCAACTACACGGGGCACGCGCGCATCATCCGCCTGCTCTTCATTGCGGCAACCTGCCCCGACCTGCGCGTCGATGCCCTCCGAAGCGCAATGCACGACCTCAAGAAGACGCTCAACACCAAGCTGTACGAGGCTGTCGGCGAAGACCTCCGTGTTGCAGCGTAAGTTTGTCTTTCGCCCGATTTGAGGGCTGTGCCTGGTTCGATGAAAACGAAAAACGAGTTTGAATTCATCACCTCTGGTTTGTGCACTTTAGAGCTGCGGCGAACGTCTCGCGCCCGGAAGACCGTGTCGATTCGGCATGGGTCGATGCCACCTTCCGCAAAGCGCAAAATCTGTTTGAGCGCCTGGACACGGATTTGCGAGTTGAGTATCCCGCTGTTGTCAAAGAGTTTCCGTGTTGGTTGCGCGGTGTCGCGTTATTGCTCACATCTACGGTCGTGTAACTTGTGCCAAATCTCCCAACCCCACCCCCCAACACCTTCTCTCAGGGCCATCGCAACACGTTCATCAAGGAATCCATTCGAATGGGCAACACGGATCTTGGTGATCACTTTTACGACCGTGGCGAGCTCTCTGAGGCGGTCAAGTGCTACACACGCGCAAGAGACTACTGCACGACCACCAAGCACATGATGCAAGTGTGCCTCTCCGTCATCCAGGTCAATATGGAGGCCTCCCTGTGGACCACCGTCTCCGCCTACCTGGCCAAGGGCGAGGCGGCGGCTGCCGACCCTTCCTGCGATGCGCTGTCGCAAGCCAAGCTTGCCGCTTGCCGTGGGCTGTACTTGGTGAGACTTTGATGGATTTAGTTTGGGATTTTTTTTGGGGGGGGGTTGTCGTGGTTTTTTTTTTTTTTTTTTTTGTTCTTTTTTTGTATTTTCGTTCTGTTGATTGGTGACGGCTCACGCCCCTTGTTGTTTTCGTTTGTTCTCCCCTCCTTGTCCTTCTGGCACAGCTCCATGAGCGTCAATTCAATCAGGCAGGCAAGGTTTTTGTGGACGTCTCGTTTGACATCTGCGGCAACTTTAGCGAGGTGATTGCGGCGCAAGACATTGCCATCTTTGGCGCCCTCTGCGGCTTGGCCACGTTCGACCGGTATGTTGATTGCATCTGTGCATTTCATTCCATGGGGCTTGCGTGCTCATTCGCCCGTGTTTCCCCCTCGATCGCTTCTCACTCTCCCTTTCTCTCTCTCTCTCTCTCCCTTTCTATCTCCTTCTTCCGAACAGTGCTGAAATCAAGTCCAAGCTGATCGATCTGCCAAACTTCCGACAGTTCTTGGAGCTTGTGCCGGAAGTGCGCGAACTCATCCAGGCGTTCTACCACTCGCGCTATGCCACCGTTCTGACCATCATGAGCTCGCTGCACGACGATCTGGCGGCGGACATTCATTTGAATCCGCACGTCAGCGCTCTATTTGCGCTCATTCGATCGCGCGCCATGCAACAGTATGCTTCGCCCTTCTTGTCGGTGGACATGTCCAAGATGGCCACCGCGTTCAAAACGACCATTGCAGATTTGGAGCAAGAGCTTGTCGCCCTGATCATTGCCGGCCAGATTTCCGCACGCATCGACAGCCACAACAAGGTCTTGTATGCGCGACAGGTCGACACGCGAAGCGCCACCTTCCACCGCGCCTTGCAGTTTGGAGAAGAGTATGACTATGCTTCCAAGGCCCTGCTGATGCGCGTCGCGCTGTTGAAGTGCGGTCTGGGTGTGAATAGCAAGAGCAAGTCCGGTGCTGGTGATGTGGATCGGGAGATGCATCCGCGACGTTAGCGACTGTAAAGACATTGTGTTGTGTTGCACTCCATCTACATGGCATTTTATGCGTGCGTGTGTTTGTATGCATTACGTTGTATGCCTGCGAAATGATTACATGTGCAATTCTATGGCATTATCATTCGAGAATTCTCAAGTACGACGACACCAGGCATTGCAAAACTAAGGAGGTGCGAGATCGAATTTCCTCATCCGCTCGACCGGAAAGAAGGAAGCACGCACTTGCCGCCCGCCAAAGAACCGACCATGGAATTCGTTTACAGCTAAATAGAAACAATTCAATCAGCGAGAAAATTGAGAAAATTCATCTGGCGGACGACAAACCACCCCATCCTTCATCACTCAACACTCGTTGTTTTCCCGTACCTCGAACAGCGGCAACTTCAGAGGCAAACTCGATAAATATCCGAACGGCTTGATCATCACGAACTTGCTTGTTGGGGACTTCAAACACAAGGCACTGCTTGACTTTGCCAAACTTTTCGCTCTCCTCCGTCACCTCGGCTTGGAGATCGTCGTCAACTTCGCCAGGGCCAACCATGTTCTCAAGCAACACGACCAAAGTGGCGCGCTGGTGGGTTTGTTGCTGCTGCTGCACAATGGTGGCAGAGGTCTTGCCGGTTTTAGCCACCAACAGCGGAGTGCTGATGCCCTGCTCGTCCTTGCCCAAACCCTGCCCGCTCTTCCAGCCCATCTTGCCCATCATTCGCTCTACAACAGTTCCGGATGATGCGGTGGCGGAAGAAGCAGGGGCACTTGTCGTCGTTGACGAGGGCGAATGAGATGTCGATCCCATGCTCATCTTCAACCGCCGTTGGTATGCCTCCTCGCCAGACAGCTTGATTCTTTCGTTGTATTCACTCATGGTCAGACCTGCATTTGCGGCGACGGGAGCAGCCGTGGTTGCTGGTGCCGGCGGTTGTGCGGGTGATGGTGGTTGGTTGTGAGGAAGCGGCACATTCTCAACCGGCGGAGGTGCAAACTGCGGGTTGAAGTGCTGTCGACGCGTGGGAGAACGTGAGCCAGACCGAGATCTCGAACGTGGCCGCTTGCGCGCAGGGGCTGGCGACCGTGAGCGGGAACGAGAACGGGAACGGGAACGGGAGCGAGCTGGGGACCGCCACGACTTTCGACGGGAAGGGGAGCGGGAACGAGACCGAGAGTGTGCGGATGATACAAAGTGCTGTGCTGGACGTCTTGTGGGAGACCGTGATCGACCCATCGGGGAACGACCTCGACCGCCACGAGAAGGAGAGCGCGAGCGCGAGCGCGATCGTGATCGCGAGCTCGAACGTCGCCGCCATCGACGAGGGGAAGGGGATCGGGAGGGCGAGCGCGAGTGTGAGCGGGAGCGAGAGCGCCGTGATGCATATGGACGACGATGAGAGCCGCGAGGACTGATGGGGGAAACGCTTCGAGAAGTTGACGGCGATTCGGGAGAGGGACTACGACTTTGGGATGATCGCCGCCCTCGCCGAGAGCGCTCTAAGCTGCGTGATGCTCGTGGACTGCCCCTGTGGTCGTCATCATCGCTCCCACCGCGCTCTGCCTGCATGCGCGCGCGCTCCTCCATAATCACGTCGTAATTGAACGGTCTTGTTGGCTGGTACTCGTGCAGCACCTCTTCCAGCGATGCCGCAGTCGCTATAAACGGTTCTGAGACTTCGTCCTTGGCAGCAGCTGGTGCAGCTGCAGCGGGAATCGCAGTCCAACCCGACGTTGTTGGCTCACTTGGAGGCAAGGGTTTGGCTGAAACTGTCGTGGTGCTGGCGGTGGCTGGCTCGGTTGTGGTTGCCGCCACGACAGTAGCAGCACTTGCTGCAGCATCCACAGGCGCAGCTGTTGTTGTGGCCTTGAGATCGCTTTGAGCAGCGAGTCGCTTCTTGAGCAGCTGTGGGGCAATGAAACCACCAGCGCCAGCAGACCAGGAGGATGGCTTGGTCCCGCTTGTTCCTGCAGCACCTGCTTGCGATGCACTCGCGGCGTTTCCGGCTGACACAGTGGCGACGGCGGATGCGGGTGGCTTGCCTGCAGCAGCAGCAGCAGCAGCAGCAACGCGAGCTGGGAGCAGCTTGGCCGCAGACGCAGCCGCCGCCGTGATGGACGCAGGCGCCTGCCGCGGAGCCATGCTCGACGGTGCTAGCTTTGGCAGCGCATTGGGTACGACTGGCTTTGCGGTCGCTGGCGTGGCGGATCCGAGCGCCAGATGGAACGGAGCAGCATTGACAGCGTCGGATGACCCGTTGCTGCTGCTGCTGCTGCTCTTGGGTGCAGGGAGATCGTCGTACAGCGACATGTGCCAGCCGCCTAAACAGAGGCAAGACAACAAGAATGAAACGATCGGACGACTTGGGGGAGCTGAAGGCCGAGCAGTAGGTAGAAGCAGCGGGTATGAAGGAAGGAAAGAGACTGAGCTCTGAGCTGAGCTCTGAGTTCACTCGGACAATCTCAGACAAGAAATGGCAGCCTCGTTTCGCGAGAAATTCAATGTGAAACCATTGCCAAGTCAACAAGCGACTCGCTCAGAAAAGCTGAGAACAGTCTATTTGTTTTGTCTCAGTCGTTTTGCTTGCATTTTACTGGACAGCTCTCATCACAAACACACACACACAACATGTTCCGTCGCAAGCAAGCCCCGACAAGCGCAGCAGTCTCGTCGTCGTCCAGCAGCGGCGGCGTCAACCACCCAGCACAGGCGATCGCGCGGGTCAAGAAAGAGTATGTCGAGTGCCAGTCTGACGAAGGCGTAAGTCCGTGTCTCCGCCTTTCAAGCTCCATTTCATACGGAAATCTAACTAATTTTCATCCGCTGCACCTATCAATTGCTTGTCCTTCCGTTTCTTTGATTGTTTCGCGCCTTCCTCCCTCCCACCGCCGCCGCCGGTCGCCGCTGCTGCTGCTTGCTCCTGTAGATGAAGTCCTGCAACATCAAGCTCTCTCTTGTGGAGGACTCGTTTGTCAAGCTGCGTGGCGAGGTGAGTTGCGATGAATGAGGCAAGCTTTCCCCCCCCCCCGGGCCGCTTTCGAGCTCAGGGCGAAACAACAAGCCAAAGACACAACGATTATGCTGGTTTGAGCATGGACTAGCCGAGAGCAAAAGGGTGCAGCGAGCTGAAGGAACGCTCTTTGGCTGGAGCCTTTCATCAATCGAATGCACCAATTCGCTGCTAAACTCACTCTTCGTGACTTGGTACAACCAACCACCACCCTCATGAATGAATAACCTGTAGATCCCGGGACCGCTTGGAACCCCATTCGAGGGCGGCGTGTTCCAATTGCTGATTGATATTCCCCAAAACTACCCGTTCAACCCACCGATTGTGAAATTTGAAACCAAGGTCTGGCACCCGAACGTGAGCTCGCAAACCGGAGTGATTTGCCTGGATATCCTCAAGGACCAATGGGCGGCTGCAATGACATTGAGGACGGTCATGCTGTCCATTCAGGCGTTAATGTCGACGCCCGAGCCCGACGATCCACAAGATGCAGTTGTTGCCAATCAGTATCGCAGCAATCGAGAAGAGTACAATCGCACTGCCAAGTATTGGACTGACGTTTACGCAAGACGTGAGTGAACTCGAGCGCACTGAATGGCTTGCTGTGTGTTGTTGCTTCGAAAAGAGCTCAATGGCCTTTTTCTTTTTCTTTTTTTCTTTTGTTTTTTGTTTCTTGCTTTGGGTCACGGACAGCGGGCGTATCAGAAGACGATGTCAAGATCAAGCAACTCATGGACATGGGCTTTGATGAAGCAAAGTGCAAAACAGCGCTGGCAAAGGCGAAAGGCAACGTCGAGCAAGCGATCGAGCACCTGTTTGCTTAGTTGCAGTTGCAGTGTACGAAGAGGAAAGAGGGGACTCTAGCCAACATGTTTGACGTTGATTCGATGGGATTTGTATGGATGCATGTGTGTTGGTGTGTGTGTGTATGTGTACTGCATCATCCAATCAAGTCACCCATGATCACCAAGCAAAAAACAGAACGCGGTTCAACTCTCGGTTGGTTTGCTGGCGCCAAAAACATCACCAAGGTTACAACGAGAGAAAAAGTGCATGCAATCGAACAATCTGACAAAAAAAAACAAAAAAACAAAACAAGAAAAACGCAACATGTCGAAAACCCAGACCAGACCTCGTTGTTAAACGCTCGTGTTGGGGAGGTCCTCAGACAGTTCGAGCGAGCCGATTTCGAGCAGCCATTGCACATACTCGTTGAAAGAGACAGTGTTGTCGCGGTCCTTGTCCAGATTGAGGAAGCACTCCTTCTCCGACGGAAGCGACAGGCCATAATGAGACAAGTCGGCATACAGGGCTGAAAACTCCTCGCGCGACAAGACGCCGCTCATATCCACGTCAAAGTGCTGGAAGTACTGTGCAGCTCGATGCAGATGCTCGAGCTGTGTGTCGGTCAAGTGGAGGCCGCGGAACTTGTCATCCTTGGCCCACCATTCGGCAAATGCCGAGAAGGTGATTTCATTCTCCTTGTTTGCAAGGCGTTGGACGGCGAACTTTAGCTCGTCGTCAGTCAAGCGATGGCCAGCATCGTACAGCAACTTGCCCAGCTCGCTGGCACCGATGGAACCGGAGCCATCTTCGTCGTACCGCTGCCCATGCATCCCAACAAACGACAAGCAAAAACGCAGATGGTCAGAAAAACAATCAATGAACAGAACGAACGTGCAATGGAATGTCAAGGACTACTGGGCAGGGGGCAATCTGATGTATCTCACCTGGAACAGCGCTCGGATGGAATTGCTGCCGTTCGCCATGGCCTCCTCAGCCTCCTCTTCGGGGGACATTTCGGCGACAGACTGCGCGCGTGACACGGCGGCACGAGTCAGCACAGACTCGGGCGACTGATCGCCAGTAACACCCGCCTCGAGCTCGCTGGAGGCAGACATTTGAACAGAAAGTGCGCGCTTGTTGTTGCTGCGGAAACCCTGGCTGGCGGCCACGAAAACTTCAATTTTGTCGGTGAGACCCTGGAATTCATCAAAGCTAATGTTTCCGTCGCGGTTGACATCGACCTGTAACATGGGAAGGATGGGAAACGGGAACGGGAAAGGTAAAGGGTGGTGAGGGGAGAAAGAGAAACGTTGAGGAGGCGCATCCCACAAGGAATCAAAAAGAACAACACCAAGCCATCAAACGTCTCCACAACAAAACACGCGGTCGGCTACAACTCACATCAGCCATCAGTTGGTTGGCCTCCTCAGCATTCAAGCCAAGATCGCCACAGAGCGCGGAAAACTCCTTCTTGTCGAGACTTTGGCTCTTGTCCTTGTCGTACTTGAGGAACAGAACAGCCTGGATGCTGTCCGAGGCAGAGAACTGCGAGGAGGTGGGCTTGGGCTCCGACGAAGGCAGTTTGAGGGAACCACGGGCAGGACGGCCTGCGGTCGACGGCTTTTCGGGCTTGGGCGGGACGGATGCACCCACAGCGGCGGCGGCGGCGGCGGAGGCTGGAGAACCAGCCGGAATGTTGGATGCGGCGATGACGCGGCGCGCAGGGGCAGTCTCAATGGCAAGATCCGCCCAGTGCTCAATGATAAACTTGACAATGCCAGCCTGAGCCGCAAGAGTGGCCATGTCGACATCCGCTGGCTGCGGCTTGGAGCCCTTCTTGACGATGGGAGGCGGCGGCGCCAGCACAGAGGGGCCAAAGCACGTGCCAATGTTGGTGGGGGTCATCTTGTTTTCATTGCAATTGTTGGCAAGGTGGCTCAGATGAAGCATCAAGTAGACGATGGTTTGTCGGTTGACAATGGGAAGCGAGTGGATAAGTTGGCGGAAGACGTCCTTCTTGGCCTCGAGGTCGCGATCAATCATGTTGACAGCGGCGACAAAGTCGTGAAACTTGGCATACGTGAACAGCGGCTCGGGAAGCTCGCGCAGGTACTGCTTGAGCAAGCTGCCGACGTTGTTGATATCCTCGTCTTCTCCGAAAGCGAACTTGGTCTGCGCGCCGGCCTGGTTGAAGCGCGCGCGCAACGCGTCAACGGCGGTCTTGGTGCCGCAAATGCGGTACATGCCGACATTGTCGAGGCCATTTTTCTCGACATGGGTGACGCAAGCCTCGATAATGAAGGGCACGTTGATGTTGGTGCGCTTTTCGCGACGCACGGTCGCCGCGAGGTCCAAGCCAAACATGCCCGACTCGTCCGAGAAGCTGACAGCAGCAGCAAGGTTGTTGAGTCATCCCGAATGTGTCAACAACAACAACAAAAAGCATCAAGGATACTGCCTGCCTTACAACAATTTCAGGTGAATCTGGCCCGCGGGAACGAGGTTGAGGCGCACGTCATGCTGTGTGCCATCGAGGAGGGGCGTCAGGTCGACAACGCCGCGCGCAAACTCTTCACCCTATGATTGCAAAATGTCAAATCACACTTCAACGTGAGCCCGGGTTACAAGGTGGCTCGGCTGCCAAGCAGCACTGAGTTGTTTGTGTGTTCTTTTACCTTGCCAAACCTCAGCAAACCGCGCGGCGGCTGGCGGATGGAGAGGTGGGCAAAGCGGCCATAGTCGACCGAGACGTCAAAGTACTCAAACCAGCTCGGAGCGTTGGTTTTCAAGCGCGGGTCTGTCTGTGCCTTGCGGACGAGCTTGCCGTGCTGGTCTGTGGCGATGACGACGAGCGAGTCCTGCTCCTTGGCTCCAGCGAGCTTGGCGTCCACCACGCCGACGCGCAGCGTGCCGCACATGGGCCTCGGCTTGCCTCCCGTGCTTGACTGTGCACCTGCACCTGCACGCGCAGACGACGGCGGCGCCCAGATCTCGCTTCCGGCAGAGTTCAGGTACGCCTTGTCGCCGGTCTGCATTGGGACGGTCGTCCAGCCCTCCAAGCTCGTCGGCTGCTGCATTTTGTGCACGATGGTTTTGTTTTTTCTAATGCTAATGGGTTGGATTTGAGTTCAAACACACGAGCGCTTGGTCTTTGGACTGTAGTCACCTACAATACAGAGTGTGTGGAAGAGAGAGAGAGAGAAGAGGGAGTGGATTTCAGAGGTTTGAAAATTCAAAATCAATACAACATTTTTAAAGTTGATCAAAGTTAAAATGTTGCTACAGAACAACTCAGACAATCAACAACAAACAACGAAACGCGGCAACAAATGACAAAATGAACAGTGCCAGTGCGTTACGCTTGTTCGTGGCCACTACTTGTAGCGAGGAGTGACTGAAGGAGTGACTGAAAACAAACAGAACAACTCAGACAATCAACAACAAACAACGAAACGCGGCAACAAATGACAAAATGAACAGTGCCAGTGTGTTACGCTTGTTCGTGGCCACTACTTGTAGCGAGGAGTGACTGAAGGAGTGACTGAGCACTGAGTTGCTTTGAGCTTAGTCGAGTTTTGTTTGTTTGTTTGTTTGTCGTTCCTGTTCAGTTTTCCTGATGGCAACGAAGGCACCCTCGGGTACTCCTGCCTCAACTCCAGTGCGTGCTGCAAGGACTACCACGCCAGAGACAGAGATCAGTGACAGGTCCAGGATCGCCGACGCAAGGAACGAGGACGGCCCTCAGATCGAGGCGCCCGTTCAAGCTACCACTGCTGAGGCCACGCCTGCCACTCCTGCCACTCCCGCCACTCCTGCTGAGAAACAGCAAGAGACGCTGGTTAAGGGCTACAATTTCCGTGCTCGCAAACCCAGGCAGACGGGCTCAACCTCCCGTGGCGTGACCACCAAGCGTCTTGCTTCTGAAATGGCCGAGGACAAGCAGCAGACCGCAACGCCCAAGAAGTCGCGTCAAACGGATGCTGACGACGATGACGACGACACGAATGACTCTGACTACAGTGAGGACGACAACAAGAAGAATCGCAAAAAGAAGGTCACCAGGAAGCAGACGATTGCTCAAACACCAGTCGCTCATGAGCGGGCGCCGCGTCGTATCTTGTCGCAAAGCTCCCGCAACGTTCGCTTGGACCACAACATGCTGTACGCAGAGTGTTTGACTGGTGACGGTCGTGACTGGAAAGAATCCTGCTTGAATCTTGACGAGAGTATCGAGAACATTGACGGGACTCTGATGGCAGGCGTCAACTTCAGCCTCACGTCCCGCAACATCCGCATTGAAGGGTCACTTCTTCGGTGTGAGAGTCAGCGTCGGCATGGCCGTTGGCGCCAGGCGTCGGCTGATCTTGATGAATATGTTGCCAACGAGGACGGCAACTTGACGAGTATCGTTGCACGCGCTTGGTAGTGGATGCAGCTTGTTGCCATGCCACACAGCTTGCCTCACAGATTGCCTCACAGCTTGCTATATAGCTTGCTCCACAGGAGCTCTCGTAACTTGTAAACGGCCCTTCGGTTCTTGCTGTTGTTTGTTTGTCCTCACAAAATACAAAATGTTGTAAATCTAGCACGTTGGTGACGGAACAGTCAGCGTTTGCTCGAAATTGGCAAGTATATATTCATACACGTATGTATTCAAACAATCGGGTGGAGCTCAGTCGCATTCTCTGACATTCTCAGAAATCCCAACAACAACAACAATGCTGCTGATCGGATTGACTGGCGGCATTGCGACTGGCAAGAGCACCGTCTCCAAGATGCTGCAGGACGAGTTGAAGATTCCTGTCATTGACGCAGACCTCATTGCGCGACAAGGTGAGCGAGCCAAGTGAGAGCTGTGAGAGATTGAGAGACTGGTCATCACGAACTCACTCCGCTGCTGCTGCTGCTGCTGCGTTGCTTTTTTTGTCAGTGGTCGAGCCGGGAAAGCCAGCGTACAAGCAGATTGTTCAGATCTTTGGCCGGGAAATCCTGCTGCCTGATCAGACCATCAACCGGGACGCGCTGGGCAAGCTCATCTTCAACGACGCAGACAAGCGACGGCAGCTCAACGGAGCTGTCCATCCCGCTGTCTTCCGGGAAATGTTCAGGCAGATTCTCAAGTGTTACATTCGAGGTACGATTGGCGGTCGCGCGACGACGACGGTTTGTTGGAATTGCGAGCGCTCGAACATCGAACATCGGTGGATGTCTGGCTCACCGACCACCCCGTTTTGTACATCTGATTTGGACCATGGTCTGTTTGAAATCGCTGCCCGTGGTGTCGCTTGGTATTCTACGTCGGCGGGAACAAAAACCACAATGAGCAGGAGAGCGCATTGCAGTGTTGGACGTCCCGCTGCTCTTTGAAGGCGGCCAATTGCTTCGCTATCTGCGACGCGTGGTTGTCGTCTACTGCGACGAACAGGCCGAGCTGCAGCGACTGATGGCTCGCAATTCCATGAGCGAGGCGGACGCACGGAGTCGCATGAATGCGCAAATGTCGATTGAGGAGAAGCGCCGACGAGCAGATATTGTCATTGACAACTCGGGCAGTCTCGAAGCCACGCGCAACCAGGTTCGGGCAGTGTTTGCAGAGCTGCAGACGCTCTGGACAATTCCTTCGCCCGCTGTTCTAGCAGCAAGTGCCGTTGCGGTCGCAAGTGGGTGGTACTATTTTTCGCGCGATGCCCGCTGAGCGCAAAGTCGGCTTCTTTGGACGGCTGTGGAGCTACTATCTGTCATGCCTCTTGGCTCTGGCATGATTTGGGTTTTCAAAATAATGGAGGCTCACGACGCGACGCGACGCTGATGGTGGGAGCGACCAAATCGTGCTTTGAATGTCGCTGTGCTGGACTTTGGATGTCGCTGCTCCGCTGCCGTGTCACCATAACTATGTACTATATTCTTATTCAATGCTCCTTTGTCGGTTTCAACCCTCCTCCATGCTGCATGGCTGGTTAACGCTCGGTCTCTCTGTCTTTGCTTCCAATCGCACCAACCCTAACCAACGCCCTCACCCTCCTACCTCCCATATTTATAGTGTGCCAAGTTGTATTTCAGTCCGAGCTCACTCTTCATAAAACCTCAAACCCACTTCCACTTCCAGTCACAATGCCTCGCCGCTCTGCTCCCGCCGCCAAGGCCGCTCCCGTCCGCACTGCCGCCCCTGCGCCTGCCCGCACTGCCGCGCCTGCCCCCGTCGCTGCTGCCCCGCACCACCCCGCGCCCGTCCAGCACCACGCACCCATGCCCATGCAGCCCCAGCCCCAGCAGCCCGGCCTCTTTGCCCAGATGGCCACGACTGCCGCCGGTGTCGCTGTCGGTTCCGCCGTTGTACGTCTCTCTCTCTCTCTCTCTCTCTCCCTCTCTCCTTCCTCCCACCCGCTGTGTTTGAGATTGATGCAAGAACACGCTCTGGTCGAGTGCGGAAGTCAAGTGCAGAAGAGCGGAACAATAGCAAATGCAGCATCAAAAACCGCCAAGACGATCGAGATCCTTCCTTTTTTTTTTTTTTTTTTTTTTTTGTATGGGATTTCCATTGAGTTTTTTTTTTTTTTTTCTATGGGCTCTGCATTGGAAACGCAATCTCCCTCCCCCCTTCTTTGACTTCTCCTTGCGCTGTTGCTTTCAATGCTGAAGTACTGAGTTTCCTTGCTCCTTTGTTTTGCTTGCTTTCGCCAGGGACACACCATCGGCCACGCCGTCACTGGCATGTTCGGCGGCTCGTCGTCGAGCCAGCCCGCTGCTGCCGAGGCCGCACCTGCACCCGTGGCACAACAAGCGCCCATGTACAACAACAACAACAACTCGCAGGTGTGCTCGTACGAGCTCCAGCAGTTCCTCGACTGCATCAAGACCCACGATCGCGACATTGGCCTCTGCTCGGGCTACTCTGACGTCCTCAAGCAATGCAAGGTCTCCTATGGCATCAACTAAGGAAGCACACCCTACAAGAAGGTGAATTTTGGTGCAGGCGCTTTTGACAGCTTTGCCATACTCGTCACTGGAGGGGTTTTCAACCATGGTTTAGCAACATTTCTGTTTTGTCTGTCTTGCTCCACGTTTTGTTCTTGATGGACCGTGTGGGCTGGTTGCTGATTGCTTGTAATTTCTCATTGTTGCTTGTGTGCTGATGTTTGTTTGGAGCGATTCGTGTGTGTGTGTTTTATCATGGCTTAAAAAATATGAACAATAGTATTTCCCATCTTTGCTTTTTCCAATCGCTCCCTCTCATCATCCTCAAGCTCGATGCCACTCAAACCCATCGTGTATATTATTGCTGTTGCATTATTGTGCTCACTCTCCATTTCCCCCCCCCCCTCCGCTTGACTCAAAGAATGAGCGCTGCCGACGCCGACATGGTCGCGCAGCTGAGTCTGCTGGAGATTGCCAACCTTCTCCTCGCCAAGTACGTGACTCTACATCCAACCGTCTGTTCCACGCTGAGACGTCACTGCTTGGCTGTTGAAGTGCAGTGAGAGCGCGTCGTTGGACGTCGAACTGTTGCCAATCGAATCGAGTGGTCTTCCGCACAACGCAGCCAATCCCCACGCCTCTTTCGACGCCGTTGCTCTACTCAGAGTGTGATCACAAGCCAAGCCACCTTTGTGACTTGTGCCCCACGGTCTTCGCCGGGCTCCAATCCAACAACAAAAGAACACCCTTTACTTTTTCTTTTTCTTTTTTCTTTTTCTTTTTTTCTTTTTCATTCAAGCTTCTCTCGATCCAGCTAGTTCCTCCCTCCAGCGCAGTGATCTCAGCCGCCTTCCCTGCCATTGCGTGCTTCATCTCTCATCTTCACTCACTCACTCACCCATGGCTTTGCTCTTCACTCTGGGGGGTTGGGGCTGTCTGTCTGTCTGTCTGCGTGGCCAATTTCTCGCTCACTTTTTTTTTTTTTTTTTTTTTGACTTCCCATTGCTATTGCTATTGCATTTTTTTTTTTTTTTTTTTTTTTTTTTGCTGCAGGCTGCTGTCGTACGTCCCTTCGCTGCCATCGCACGGACCCATCTTCGAGCTGCTCCACCATGCGTTCTACGAGGTAAAGCATCGCGCCCCTTTTGTGTTTCAATGTCCCTTTCGACAGCCGGACGACTGAGCTGAGGATTGGATTGGAGCGGGATTTCGTGAGGACGTGGCCGGTTTTTTTGTTGTTGGTTTTTATCATTGTTGGATCAATCTTGATCCAGTGATTCTGATCTCTGGATCTCTGACATGTGTGTGTACTGCGTTGTGCCGTGATACCAAACAGGCTCCGGCATACCATCTCATTCTTGAGGGTCTGTTGGTATTATCCATCCTGTGGCTCGTCGTTCGCAAGTCGGACAAGTCCAAGGACAAGGGGCCCAAGCTCACTGCCAAGGTACCCGACAGTTTAGAGGGGACGTGGGAGGAGGAGGGGGAGGGTGCGTGTGACACTCGCGCTCATTTCTTGCTGGCTTGGAATCGACAGGAGGTGGAAGAGATTATCGCAGAGTGGCAACCCGAACCGCTTGTGCCCGTGAGCGGCCCTGAACCAGTCGTCGTCCCTGTTGTTCAAGGGTATGTTGCGACTTTATGTCTCTCTCTCTGTCTGGCATGTTCACTATTCCTGTGATTTCAGCACTTTGTGCTCATTCTCCTTGTTTGATGACATTTGCCATTTGTTTTCTTTTCTTTCGTTTTCTTTTTTGAAAGTCCCGCTGCTGCCTTTGTCCAGATCGACGGCCAGAAAAAGATCAACCTTGCTTCGTTCAACTTTTTGAACTTTGTGGGCAACAAGAAGGTCGAGGATGCGGCTGTCACCTCGCTGAAAAAGTATGGCGTCGGATCATGCGGTCCACGCGGCTTTTACGGCACCATTGACGTCCACCTCGAATTGGAGAGCAAGCTGGCCAAGTTCACCCAAACGGAAGAAGCTGTGCTGTACTCGTACGCCTTCTCCACTGTCGCATCGGTCATCCCCGCCTATTCCAAGCGTGGCGACATTTTGTTTGTTGATGAGGCCATCTCCTTCCCCCTCGCGCAGGGTGTTCTCGCCTCGCGCAGCACCGTCAAGTATTTCAAGCACAACGACATGGCCGATCTCGAGCGTCTTTTGATTGAGCAGCAGCGCGAGGATGCCAAGGTTTGTGACCGCTTTGTGGTTTTGTTTGGGGGGGACCTTTTGAAGTCTGTTGCCTCTCTTGCAATTACTTAATTGGTTTGCTCATTGGTTGAAACTTGCGTAGCTTGCCAAGAAGGCCAAGCTTTCTCGTCGCTTTGTGGTTGTGGAGGGCCTCTATGCCAACACTGCCGAGATTGCTCCTCTCAAGCGCCTTGTCGAGCTCAAATGGCAGTACAAGGTCCGCATTATGCTCGACGAGACGTTCTCTTTTGGCGTCCTCGGCGATCATGGCCGTGGCATTACTGAGCACTTTGGCATTTCGGTACGTTCTTTCGCTTGCTTTTTTTGTAAAAAAAAAAAACCCTGATTTTGCTCGATCGCTCATGCCTCCTCTGTTGCCTGATTTTCTTTCTTCCTGCCTTCTTCTGCGTCAGCCCGAGGACATTGATATCATGACCTCCTCTCTCGAACACGCTGTCGGCTCGATTGGTGGCTTCTCGTACGGCAAGACATTCGTCATGGACCACCAGCGTCTCTCGTCGCAGGGCTACTGCTTCTCGGCCTCGCTTCCTCCGCTCCTTGCTTCGGCAGCGTTGTGCGCTTTGGAAGCAATGGAAAAGTCGCCCGACATGTTCACCACCCTCCGCTCTCGCTCCAAGGCCATTCACGCCAAGCTCTCGACGGCGCTTGGACGCCATCTCGTCGTCAGCGGCGATGCTAGCGCACCCATGAAGTTCCTCACTGTCAAGCAGACCAAGGGACGAGCTGCCGACGAGGCGCTGCTCGATTTGATTGTTTCCAAGGTATGTTTCGTTTTTGCTTGGCTTGGCATGGCTTGGCTTGTGCATACAGTCGTTTGTTTTAAGGGCGCTTTGCTCATCCTGTTTACTCTCTGTTGTTCAATAGGCGAACGACAAGAATGTCGTCCTTACCCGTGCCCGCTACATTGAGGACTATGAGCGAGTCCAGCGACCTCCGGCAATCCGCATTGCACTCAATATCGGCCACTCTGAAGGCGAGGTTGAGAATGCCATCCGAGATATTGCCGCTGCTGCCGACGAAGCTGCCAAGGCGCACTCCAGCTAATTAACATCCTCGTTTTCCACCGCTTTTTTTTCTTTGTTTTCCTCCGTTGGTTGATTGTGTGCGATGTATCGTTGCTTGTGGATTTTCTTGTTATACTGTCGTGTAATTGGAGATCTTCACTACAATCGCAATCCGAGCAGAGCTGCTCAGTCTAACATTGTATTGCTGCTTCAGTCATGCCGGGTGCCGCTCGCCGAACTCGAGCGACTGCGCGGCTCGACGACGACGACGACGACGACGACATTGTTGCGCCATCCAAGTCGATTGCCGTCAAGACCGAGAAGAAGAAGGACGCCAGCGTCGATGACAAGAAGCTCGTCCAGAGCAAGATTGCGTTCCAAGCCAACGGTGCTGCTTCAACTGATTCGACGGCTACTGCGACTGCCCCTGCTGCTGGTGGTGCTTCGGCAATCAAGCAGGAAGCATCCGTGCACGCTGACAAGAAACCTCGGCTGGGGTTGCGCTTTGTGATTGAACGATGGTAAAAGCTGCACGGCTTCGCGCTCAATGATGGATGAACACTTGTTGGTCCAGTATCACGCTCACTCGAGCTCCAATGTTGCGTTTCCATCTAGCAATTCCTGACGAACGTACGCGTCGCGGGCCAACGGGCTGCGCGACACACTTCAGGAGGTAGGGCCTTATTTGTGTTTCGTCGTAACGATTGTAACAAGGATTGGTTGCGCAGAAAATTTTGACTCGCACAAATCTCTCGACGCAGGCTTTCCCGGATGCTGAAATTCTCATCAATCCGAACAAACCGCGACGTGGCAGCTTTGAGTGCACAATGCAGCTGGGCGGCGCAGGTAACTCTTCAGACCACGTTTACACGCCCACCGAAACCAAACCGTGGTCGCCTTGCGTGGGTGCGTTGGCATGATAACTCAAAAACTGCGTCTCACTGGTCTTCCGATAGAATCGCTTGTGTGGACTGGCGTCAAGCGCGGACCGCCGCGCAACGACAAGTTCCCGGACGGCGCCAAGCTGGTCGCGGACATTCGCCAGCTCATACAGTAGTGCTGAATCCACGAGGCCTTGTTTTTGCCGTAGTGATGACGATGAGCAGGAAGCACGCATCTTGGAACTGTGTGACGGGTGGTTTGTGAGCGATCGAAAAAAAAAGAGCCGAAAACAGCCAAACTCACAATGATGAAAGCAGCCATCGTTCCTTACAAAATCAAACATTGCCACCTTCATTCCTTGTCGGTAGCGGGACTGGCATTGCTGGATGTATCACATGCACTCGCTTGTTGAAAGTCGTTTCTCCTGACGATCTCAGCAAGCGCAGAGTGTATTTGTGGAGTCGAGTTTGTTTGCGGTTTTTGGTGTCGCGTTTCGTCTCGCTCGCAGACACTCGCTCGCTGTTTGTTTTTGGGTTGTTGTGTTGATGCTCTTGGCTCTCGTTGTTGCGGTTTGTGATGGTGAAATGTCAAAGCCTCGTGAAACTATTTTCAACTTTGCACAGTTGCTCGCATTCTCAACAATGCACTTTGCGGAGCCTGCTTCCAATTCGGACTATTTCTCGAGTTTGCTTTTGTTTTTTCGATGGTAAATTTCGGACGGCACTGGTCTCGCGGGACTCTTTCAAGGCTGGAAATGGAGGAAACTTTTGCAGAAAACAAAAACTCTTCACCGTCTCTTGTGCTCGCGCCACCTCGCGCCCCAGTGCGGCACTGGCGTAATGTCGAAAACAGCACAACGAGCTGCATGGTTGCCTGAGGCAACGACAGCAGAGATGTGCATAAGACTAAATTTGGTCAGCGCCCTTTTTTGGGGAAATGTCTGTTTTTGGGGGTTTGTCAAAACAAAAAATTAAAACAATGCTCAGAAAGATTCGCTGCATGCCATGGGGCGCTTTCATGATCATAGGTGGGATGGCCAGCACGGAGAACTTCATGAAAGAGTGCTTCTAAAGTACGCGGCGTTGCAGGTCGCTGGTCGCATTGTCATCTTGACAACATCACGGATTTTTTTTTTTTGTTTTTTTGTTCGCTTTCTCTCGAGTTGATTGCTGTTGGTCGATGGGAGTAGGAATGGGTTTGCGCACAAATGTGAACAGCAACAGTTGAGCAACAGCTAATCGCAACCCTGCAATCAAGCAGGAAAAAACACAAACCAGAAAAAGAAAAGAAAAAAAAAAACACGTCAAAATCTAAGCAGACCGTGAAAGCAAGTCCCTTGGGGCTGCCTTTTATCAAGGTTGGACAGCAGAATGCAAACACACGATAGCAACAAGTCAAGCGCAGATAGTAGCGAGCACAAAGGAAGCCATGGAGCGACACGCCAGCCCAGAAGCTCGAAGCCGAAAAGTCAAAGAAAACATTGCTCCTTGTTTCCACGCAGCGAATCGTATCAGTGCTCAAATGCCCTTGATCTGTTGGTCAATCCACTTGTCAAGCTGATCTTCACCCAAGCCTTGCAGCTGCTTCTTGAGTGCGGCTTTGTCACGAGTCAAGAGAAGCGCAGTGAGTCGAGCTGCCGCTCGAACGTCCTGAGCATCGTTAATGAGCTGCTGAGCCTCGTTGAGCGCCGATGCCACGCCACATCCTCCGAAAAAGTCGATTACGATCGCAACGCCTTGGGCTTTTGCGCGACGTTTAGCAATGCGGACAGCCAGCCGTTGGGCGATGCGTTTCTCGATATCGGCCATCTGAATTTCGTGCGACTGGCTCAACTTGGACAAAGTAAACTAATCTCAACCCAAATTAGGGCGGGGAAAACCTTCGTCAGGGTTTAGCTGAGGTGCTCAGGGGCTACTGTGGGTGCTTTATTTGCGCAACCTTTGAGAGAGTGAATGTGAACGAACAACTTGAATTCAATAATAAAAGTTTTAAGCTGCGTGAAGTCCAGAAGTGGCTCGCAAAAAAATTGGAGGGGAAAAGGCCGGTGTTACGACCTTACCCGGAACATAACCCGTATCACTACTAAAGTATGCTAGAATAGAATGCGGAAGTATCGTGTACTAAGAATATAGTGAAGAATGAGGGGAAGCCTAACTAGGCTGAGCCTAGTTCGTAACAGCCGGCCTGTCGCAGTCGCAACTTGCGCATCGTCAGGAAGCTCTGAGAGTTGGGTGGGTTTAAACCTTTTAATTTGAAAAGCGAGTTGATTTTGGAACGTGAGGTGGCCCGAAGTATCAGCTGGCTTCGATTCAGTCTTTGTTGGAAAATCCAGACGAATGCTGGATCAAATTCTGCGCGACCTCACCCACAATGTCAAGTTTGCGTCTTGGGAGCTCTCGTAAGAAAAACACACATTTTATTGCCAATTGTGACAGCGCATGCTGACGGGAATCGGAGACAGTTTGAACCACGAGCTGATTGGGGACGATGAAGCAAAGGCGATCGCCGAGGCACTCAAGGTGAACACGACCGTGACTACGCTCAAGTAAGGCATCCATCTCTCTATCCCGACCTGATACATGTGTGAGCGGGTGATTTCCGCAAGAGTGGTCGCTGACGGAGGAGCAACAGGATGGACGAGAATCAGATTGGCGCTGTTGGAGCGCACGCGATTGCTGACGCGCTCAAAGTGAACACGACACTGACTTGGCTCAAGTAAGGCATCTCACTTTGACTGATGCGTGTGAGTGGATGATCCGCAGAGGACGGTAAGAATGGCTCACTGATGGAGGGATGGACAGTCTGCAAGAGAATCAAATTGGCAATGCTGGCGCGCAGGCGATTGCTGCGACACTCAAAGTGAACACGACGCTGACGGAGCTTTCGTAAGGCACTTCACTTTGACTGAAGCATGTGAGCGAGTGATTCCAGCAACGAGCGCTCACGGATGGTTTGGGATTGAACAGTCTGGGTCAGAATCAGATTGGCCAGGTGGGCGCGCAGGCGATTGCTGAGGGACTGAGAGTCAACACGACACTGACTTCGCTCGAGTAAGACGCTTCACGTTGTGAGGGCGTAGTTTTCAGCCAGAGGGCATTCGACGGGGCTCACTGATGGAGAGGGGACGGACAGTCTGGGGGAGAGTCCGATTGGCGTTGCTGGCGTGAACGCGATTGCCGAAGCACTCAAAGTGAACACGACGCTGAAAAAGTTCGGGTAAAGCATTGATGCTTGCAAGTGGGTGATTTGTTTTCTAGCCGAGGGCGCTTACTGAAGGGACAGTCTGTGGAGGAGTCAGATTGACGATGCTGGAGCACAGGCGATTGCTGCGACGCTCAAGGTGAACAAGACGCTGACGACGCTATTGTACGGCATCCTGTTTTGACTGATGCATGTGAGAAGCGGGGTTACAGCAGAGAGCATTCCGAGTGGCTCATTGATGAAGAGGACGGACAGTCTGGAAGAGAATCAGTTTAGCGATGCTGGAGCGCAAGCCATTGCAGAAGCACTCAAAGTCAACACAGCGCTGACTGTACTCGGGTAAGGCATCTCATGACTCTCGACTTCAGAACGTTCACTGATGAAGGGGGACGGACAGTCTGAATGTGAATCGAATCGGTAGTCGTGGGGCTCAGGCGCTTGCCGAGGCACTCAAAGTGAACAAGAGGTTGAGTGTGCTCATGTAAGTTATTTGTGCTTGTGAGTGGATGGTTTCAGATGGCATTGAGAGTGGCTCACTGATGGAGGAGGAGATTTGGACAGTCTGAGTGAAAATCTGATTGGCGATGCTGGAGCACAGGCGATTGCTGAGGCTCTCAAAGTGAACACGACGCTCACTGCTCTCCAGTAAGATGTTGTGCGCTTTGCTCGTCTCGGCCATTGAGCCAGGGTCAGCCATTACCTTGCCTCGATGTCACCTTGCTCACCCTTGACGAAATAGCTTGTCGTATAATTGCATTAGCGATGTTGCTGTTCAAGCGATCGAAGAGGTACGCAGAGCAAACAGCACGACGTCGGTCTAGTAAGTCGTTCTTGCACGTGAGAGACAATTCCTGCTCATGCAGTGCTTCCTCCGAACTGGCATGTGTGTGCTCCGGCTGACTGGTTTGGTTGCTTGCTGTTTGTTTGTCGCGCAGCATGCTCCACCAGATAAACCCTCTTTCTTTTTCTTTGCCTCCCCGAGCAGCAATGGCAACAGACCTGGAGCTCGTGTTTAGCGTGCTGATCAGCGGTCCGGAATTGAATCATCCGTCTGCGTCTCTACCAATGCTACCAGTCGAGCTTGCCGAGCGTATTATGGACGAGGCGCACTACTGGCAAGGTGTGCAGCATACCAAGCGAGACTACTTTGAGGAGGATAATCTGGAAGTCTCGGTGCCTTTGAGCACGAGTGGAACTTCAATCCGGGTGAAGGCGATTCAAGTGCTTCGTGACTGGCAGACACAGCCCTTCGTCGTTGGCGATGTTGCTTTTGATGTGGTTGTCCGAGATGCGCAAGGTGCTGTTCAATCCGAAGCGGCTGTGAGACCTACCTTTGTTGATACCGTTCAGCTTGTGACAATCTGGCCTGCGAATCTTCCCATCATCCGACAAATGCGCGAGGGTTGGCAAGTTCAAGTGCGACCCAGCTCCTCCTTGTCCCACCGAGTGCGATACGAGTCGCTCTATGTCGGATACGAGGGGATTTTAGCGACCAATCTCCAGAGCACATTTTGAGGCGTGTTCTACACGTTGGCAAAGAGCATTACGAACGGAAATAAACCAAAATCACTCAAAGTCCATGCCAAAGCTGCCCTGATTTTGCTATGGCTTGTCTGCAAAGTGCAGTCAGCAGCATTGCCTCACCAAAAAACACACACACACACACAAGTCCTTTGGGAGCAGCGCCAAGCATAGTTGACTGCTTTCTTTCAAACACCCTGAGACTGCAGTGACCGGTCGCGTGCACGCATGGAAACCCCTTTGTTTGTTTGTGGGTGGGACTCCAAGAATAGCATGCCACTTGTGTCGAAAACCACCGCAAACTTTTACGTCACAGAACTGTTTGAGACGTCGAGCGTGACGCAGCAGCAGAGCGGTTTGCGTCCCTCCGTCCCTCACTCCTTCTCCAATTCCCAATCCCTCTGACCTTGGATGTATTGTTGTTGCCCTTGGTCAATGTCATTCCAGTCGACGACGCGTGTATGGATGCTGGGGAACAGCTCGCTCGCGTTTCGATTGGCAACCAAAAACCAAAACAATCAACTTTTTTTTTTCAGTCTTTTTTTTTTTTTTTTTTTTTTTTTTCCTTTGCTTTTCTTCGTCCTTCGCTTGTGCTGCCTCGTCGCCTGTCTTCTCTCGCAGCACACCACCAAGCCATCTTCCGTGACTATTTTCTCTTTCTCTCTTTTTCTCTTCCTTGTCGAGCAGCACACCCGCTCCACACAAAACAAAGATGAGCTCCACGTCGTCGCTCCACAAGCTGGATGGCGGCAATGGCAGCTCTGCATCGCCGCTGTCGTCGACGCCCTCGTCCGCATCGATGCTGCCCTGGTCGGACCAGTTCAACCACAACTACATCACCGACCGCGGCGTCTTTGCTCTCAAAGAGCACAAGTACAAGTGAGTTTTTGAAACACAAAGCTGTTTTTTTTTTTTTTTTTGGTTTTTTGTTTTTCAGCGAAATAGAGCGACAAGAGACAGAGACACTGACAGAGACAGAGACAGAGTCGGGCACTCGTCCTACCATCAGTAGTGCTGCTGTTCATGATGCAGCGAAGCAGAGCAAAAGAAAGCAAAGCAAACGAGCACCAACGTTTTTTTTTTTTTCTTTCTTTCTTTTTTTTTTTTTTTTTTTTTTTCTTCCATGCGTTTTGTATGGTTTTTTGTATTGTTGTGGCTGCGTATTTAATTTTTTATTATTTTTTATTTTATTATTTTTTATTATTTTTTATTTTTTTTATTATTATTAGCATCCCACACTCTGCGCTTCTTTTGTCTTGTTCTTCTTCCTTCATTCTGCTGTTTGTATGGCGCTCTGCTGCTCAACTCTTCTTGCCTTCGACTCTCTCACTTTCTCTCTCTCTCTCTGTCGCGCTACCGCTCTCTGTCGCTCCAACTCGCGAGCTAGAACGCTCTCGTGGTCGACGTTGCAGTTTTGAGCTTTTTTTTTTTTTGTTCTTTGTGCTCTTTCTCCTTGCTCATTACGCTATTGAGGGGGAGGGGGGTTGTTGGCTGCTGGTGTTACTATCCAACGCTCTACCCCTTGCGTTGACGGGAGCGGAGTGGTGGCGAGTGCTGCAGCGAGGAGGGCACCGCGACCTGAAAGCAGCGTGCACCCATCGGCTCCTCCTCCTCGTCCTCCTCTTCCTGCCTCCTTCCTCGCTCTCTCTCTCTCGCTTAGCCCTCATTCTATTGAATGCGCTTGCTTGTGCTGTTCTTTGGGAACAATGGAGCCGACTCAGTTGAAAGCTCTTGTTGCCTTTTTTTTTTTTCTCTCTGTGCTACACTGCGCTCGTTCCAACCGTCTGTCCTACTCTCGACCTTGCCCACACGGAGTCTACTTTCACTCTCTTTTCTTGTCGTTTGCTTTGTTGACATCTTGAACCTGTTCATCTCACTCTGCCTCTCCTGCGCTTGCTTTTGCACTTTTTGTCTCTTTTTTTTTTTTTTTTTCCTTCTTTCTTCCCCGCCAGTGGCCGTGACTCGTCCATCCTTTACAACAAGGTGCTCCGCCCGCTCGCCATCCACCTCGTGGAACGCTATGTGCCAACGTGGGTCGCCCCGAACGTCCTCACGCTGGTCGGCCTCGCATTCACGATCGCTGGCTTTATTCCAATCTACAGCCACTGCCGCGCCATGTACGAGCCCGCGCCGACGTGGATGTACGTGTGGGCGGCGTTCTGCCTCTTTGCCTACCAAACGCTCGATAACATGGACGGCGTGCAGGCGCGCCGCACCGGTACCTCGTCTCCTTTTGGCCAGCTCCTCGATCACGGCTGCGACGCCCTTAACGCAACGATCGCCACCGCCACCTTTGCTGTTGTGTTGCAGCTGGGACACATGAACGCAATCCGTCTCATTTGCTGCACCTATGCCGTCTTCTTTATGACCACTTGGGACGAGTACTACACTGGCGAAATGCACTTGGCTGTGGTTAACGGCGCCGACGAAGGCATCACGGTCGTCTGGATGCTCTACCTCGCCACCGCAGTGATTGGCCCTGAAATGTGGGACGGCTTCTGGTACGAGGGCGCCAACGCTGGCGGACACATTGTTCTCTACGTGACGTTCGCCGGCGCCATCATTGCCTGCCTGGACGCCCTCCGCCGTGTCTACACGCGCTTCCGTCGTCAAGCGCAGCTGCCAATGCCCGCGCACATCCAGGGCGGCTTTTCCGGCGCGCTCCTGACCCTCTTCCCCGCTGCCTTCATCATTTTCATGGCCCTGTGGTGGATTTGCATCCCCGTTGCGAACGAATACTATGCGCCCAAGGGCAACCTCTACGTTCCATTCGGCGCGGTGGGCTTGCTCTTTGCCTTGACGGTCTGCAAGCTTATTCTCTCGCACATGTGCCGGATGCCCTACCCGGCCTTCCACCGTCCGCTCCTCCTGCTCTTCTTGCCATTGATCAACCGTCATCTCGGCGTCCGCTTCACCGGCGAGCCCTACTATGAGGAAGGCGTTGCTGGCGTTGTCACCCTCCTGCTCGCTCTTGCCGCCTTCGGCCACTATGTTTACTTTGCCACCCACCAAATAACGTCCGCGCTCCAAATCAATGTCTTGACTATTCCCCACGACAAGCCCGGGTCAGCGACGACCGTATAGTTGACCTTTCTGGTTTTTTTCTCTTGTAGCTTTCTTCTTTTCTTTTTTTTTTTTTTTTTTTTTTTTTGCTTGTTCCTATATTTGATCGATTCTTAAAAGCCCCCCCCCCGCCTCCTCCTCCTCCTCCTCCTCTTTGTCCCGTCCCTTTCTGTCGCTGTCCTGTTTCGTTTTTCTTGCCTTGTTTTGTTCTTGTTTGGTGTAGTTCCGCTCTGAACTGTGTTGATTTTTGCTTTTTCTGTTGCCAAGCATGATTTTTGTTATTTGTGTGTGGTTTTGTGTTTGTTGTTGTTATCCTTAACACGATTCTGTTGTGCAAATGCTGGTGATCAAAACCCCCATTCATGCCGATGAAACGAGAATGCAAAGGTCGAAACGAACCTTCATGTATTGCAGTTTAGTTTGTTGCATCAAATTAGCAGACACGGGGAAACGCAATACCCATCAGTCCGTCAAGTTGGATGGAGAATGATAAAAAGGGGGGGGGGATTCACAATCATGGGGAAAGAAAAAAAAAAAGGAAGAAAAAACAAACAACACAAGACACACAACGTTTACTTGGGGGCAAGGGCAGCAAGGTCGCTCAGGCACTTCTTAAGGTAGGCCGCGTCGTCTTCCTTCGACAAGCCCTGGTTGAGCAGGCTTTGCTCAAGGGCGTCAGCCAAATCGAGCTGCTCCTGGCGGCGGGCAGCCTGGACGACGGAAACAGCCAAGTCAAGGGACTTCTTGAGCTCGGCGGCAACGTTAGCGTACTGCTCACGAGCGCGGACCTCAGCGTCAACCTCGTTAAGCTGTTCGTTTGGAAGAAGAAGAAGAAAACAGGGGAGAGTGAGTTGATCCAATGTAAACAATCCAAAAAAAAACCAATAATAATAATAATCATAAACCGCTTCGCGTACGTTGTTCAAGAAGCCACGGAGATCCTGGACAAGATCGGTGGTGTTGAGGTATTGCTCGGCAGCCTTGCGGTCCTTGGCGAGCTTCTCGCGTTGGACGTCGCGGAACTGTTGGAGCGAGTTGACGGAGGCCTGGTAGTCCTGGTCGAGCATCTCGGCAACGGGCTGCTTGATGTTCTTGTAGATGAAGTAGGCGGCAAGACCGAACGAGCCGACCATGATGGTCTCGTGGTGCAGGATGATAATCTCCTTCGAGATGCCGACAGCAGCCAGACCCGAGGCGAGCAGCAGAGCGCCAGTGTTGCCGGTCTTCTCGCTGATCAGCTTGGCAAGGCCGCCCTTGCTGGGCTCCTCGGGCTTCTTGGGGGCCTCCGAGGCACCGAGCGCGCGGGCACCAGCGGCCTTTGACGAGAATGCTCGGGCAGAGGAAGCCGCTGCACGAGGAAGATGAGAGAGCGAGAGTGAGATACAGATGGATGGTCGTTGAATCAGCACAGCGATGCATCTCCCAGCAAATGGGAGGTAAAAAAAGACTGTGAGACTGCACTTGGAGTGGAAGAAGGTCGCGCTCACACCGCCATCAGCAGCAGCAACAGCAGCAACAGCAGCAGCAGCAGGACGATGCAGAAGGACAGAGATCGCAAAAAAAAAAAAAAAAAAAAGCGAGATCTCACGCTCGATCATCTCTCTCTCTGCTCTCGCTTGTTCGCTGTTCTCACTGCTGGCAACGCAGGAGGAAAGGTCAATGGTCGATGGACTTGCTGTCGATGGAAGGCACAAGTGCTGGCTGGCTGGCGATCAGCAACGATGAAAGAAAAACGAGGAAACAAAAAAAAAAAAAAAGTCCATGATAGGATAGGGGAAAAAAGCGTGTGGAGCTCCATTGAAAAAAAAAAAAAAAAAAAAGAGTCAAATCCAAAAACCACGCTCAACCGCAAACGGATCTCGCGAGGGACGGAGGGGAGAGAGAGAGAGAGCGAGGGACGGGGAGAGTGGCTGCCGGATGGGTGGGCAATTGGTTTGATCTGCCATCGGACGCGGGCGACGGCCCAGAGAGTTGAAGAGGACCTCTCCGGTTTTTTTTTCTTTTTATTGGATTTTTTTTTTCTTTACCAAGCAGAGGAAGGCGACGAGCGATCAACGAAGCCATTTGTGGATGAAAACGAAGAGTGGAATCTCAGACTTGAAAAAACAAACAGGAGAATTCTTAGAATGCAGTGTTGAAATAATGCAATAGCGGAATTGGGGGACTTGGCAGATGTGAAGTCGTTGATTTGGTCTGCTCTCACACTTGATACCTTCCAGTCGCTGTGCAATCAAACAGTCAAAGCTGGAGAAGATAACCATTCATTTTAACAACAAAACACCCCACAAAAATGCACATTTCGTGGCTTTTGCTTTTCTTTTCTTTTGACAACAAACTTTTTTCCCTGTGGCTTGCATGGGCCTTTTTTTTTTTTTTCTTGTTCACACATCGCAGAGTGCTGCTTTTGTCTTCTTTTTTTTTTGCTTCTAGTTGCCAACAATCTTGATCATGCAGCGCTTGAAATCGCCCGAAATATCGTCCGAAATCATCTTGGCGAGCGTCTTGTTGTACGTGCGCAAGAATTCCTCCTTGATCTGGACGAGATCGACCTCAGAGCGGGAAATGACGACGCGGATGAGGGTGGTCTCGTCGGTACCGGCGCCCTTCATCGACTTGTACAGCTGCTCGGCAAAGTACGCGGGGCGGTTGCGGATGGACTTGACAACGGCGAGCAGACCGTTCTTAATGTCGCCCGAGAACTCGCGCTCGATCGAGCGCTCGATGGCGTAGCCCGAGGTGCGCGGGTACTCGTCAAACACGGCGCGCAGATGCGCTGGGGAGCGCGCAGCGAGGATTTGGTTGAACTTGGACTCGTCCGTGCCCCACTTGCCCTCGCCGGCAGCGTAGAGAGCGGCAGCATCGGCACGAGCCTTGTCCATGTCGACGGTGGTCGACTCGTCGCGGGCAGCAGTGGCCATCGAGACGAGGAGGCGCTTAAAGTGGCCCGAGGTCTCCGACACGAGGTCCTTCTCGAGGTCGCGGTTGTGCATGGCCTTGTACTCGCGCTTGATCTCCTCAATCTCCTGGTTGGTGCGCGTGCACATGATCTCAATCAGGCAGTTCTCGTTGGTGCCGGCACCCTTCATGGCGTTGCGGAGCGACCAGGCGTCAAACTCGGCGCGGGTGCGCAAGAGCGCCAGAATGGCATTCTCAAAGTTGCCCGAGAGCTCGCTCTTGAGGTCCTTGATGAGATCCTTGCCGTACATTTGCTTGAAGGAAATCATGATGCGCTTGCGCTCGTGGGCGGCGCGGGCACCGAGAACGCCAATGATGGCGGCCTCGTCCGTGCCAAGGCCCTTCATGGCCTTGCGCAAAACCTCGGCATCCTTCTCGGGGTCAAAGCCAGGCGTGCGTGCGGCGATCGTGCCAGTGTACACTGGAGCGGCCGGGACGGCGGGAGCGGCAGCGACAGCAGCAGCGGCAGGCGCCGGAGCAGCGGCAGCAACAGGTGCGGGAGCCGGGGCTGCGGCCGGAGCAGGTGCGTACGACTGACCAGCCGGCTGGGGAGGGCCTTGCTGCTGGTAGCCCTGCTGAGGAGGCTGCTGGCCGTAGCCCTGCTGGGGCGGGTGCTGGCCGTAGCCTTGTTGAGGAGGCTGACCATAGCCTTGTTGGGGAGGCTGACCATAGCCCTGTTGGGGAGGCTGACCATAGCCCTGTTGCGGCGGAGGTGCGCCGTAGCCCTGTTGGGGAGGTGCGCCGTAGCCTTGCTGGGGAGGTGCGCCGTAGCCTTGCTGGGGAGGTGCGCCGTATCCCTGCGGCGGAGCACCATAACCCCCATAACCCTGAGGAGGGGCGCCATAGCCCTGAGGAGGTGCGCCATAGCCCTGCGGAGGTGCGCCGTAGCCTTGGGGCGGCGGAGTGCCATAGCCCTGCGGGGGACCACCGTACGGCATTGCCTGAAAATCGCAGCAACCAGAGCGTGATTTTGAACGCGGTGAGATTCTGCACAAGCATTTCAGACATTTCACACATACACACAGTTCGACCAATTTTGGTCGTCGAAATGCATCCAAAATCTTGGTTTTGACGTCACAGATTTGCGTCCTAAAACGGATTCGACTTCCATTTTGAGGTTGTTTTCGCTTTTTTTTTTCTTTTTTTTTCCTTTGCTTTTTGATTTTGTGCTTTTTCGTTCAGTTTCGCGCTGCAGTCAAATGACATGGAATGAAATGGATTGTCGCAAAGGACTGCAGGTTGCAACTGCTGCGCTTTGCACAACGGCATTGGCAGAAACAAAAAGCAAAACGGAACGAAACGAAATCATGGCAAAAAAAGAATCAAAAAAAAAAAAAGAAAGAAAGAAACGTTCAAGTGCGTTCAAGTGCGTTCGTGATGCTCGAGTCACTCAAACAACACCTCCTCCCTCGACCGCCCCCACTCATTGCTGCGTAAGACGAGCAGCAACACCAAAAAACGCGAAAAAGAGACGCTCAACGAACGCGATTGGAAACGAAAATCAAAACAGAAAGAAAAAGAATCAAATTTGTGTTTGAGCGTCGAAATTTGAAAAAAACAAGAAAAAAAAAAGAATCATAAATTTTCGAATCTTTCTTTGCTCGACTGTGAGCGGTACCTGAGGCATGGCGTTGGGGTCGAAGCCGCCCTGGGGTGGGTAGCCAAAGCCGCCCGACGGAGGGTAGCCAAAGTTGTTGTCTTGCGGTGGGTAGCCGCCTTGAGGGGGGTAGCCGGGCTGAAAAAGGGTGAATCAAGGAAAAAGTGGGGAATGTTGTCAGATCAAAATTTGAAGGGGAAAAGCAAAAAAACAGTTCACTGAAGAGTATCGTTGACGAGTTTAAAAGTCCTTACATAAGCCATTTTGTGGTGCTTTTGTTGTTTTTAAAAAAAAAATGAAGGACTGGAAAAAATTTGTTCTGTTTTGGAATCGCTATTTGAAAGCAACATTCATAAATTTGTGATCTGGCTGCTGTAGTCTCGCTCGCTCCAGAGCTGGGGCACGTGTTTTAGAGGCACGTCACTCCACACCATACAACTCGATGGCAACTGCCGCCTGGGAGCCAAGTAGGACAATGGGATCTCACACGAATTGCAAAAATGGACAAAATGTTGTCGTCACAAACCGCCGCGTGAACATGTGCTGGGTGAGGTCACCTACGCGGTTTTTTGTGTGCTTGGGAGATTCTGTGAACGCTGGTTCATAGACAACGAGTGCTGTGCCAGCGATCGCCAAGACAGAAACGGAAGAACGAGGAGCGAGCGATTTTGGTGTGTTCCTGCTCCCACCTGACCGGAGCATCAGCGAAAATTACTCCTGAAGCACATGCTAGAAGAGATGCCAAAAACAATATCATGTACTTCAGAATATTGGGCAGAACAAAATCAAGTCCGAACGAGCTCCAACCACTCTTCGATTTTGTCCAACAACACAAGGAGCAGCAACACCCAGGTTAGGCCTGCTCGAGCTCAACGAGAACGCCGTTGCAATCCTTGGGGTGCAGGAAGACAACTGGCTTGCCGTGGGCGCCAATCTTGGGCTCTTTGCTGAGAGCGCGGATTTTGCGCGCGGCGAGATCTGCCATGGCCTTGCGAATGTCGGTGACCTGATTGGGTTTGTGGCAAACAAACCAAGAGCACCCCCCAAAGTGAGAACAGAGTCCTGTCAAACCTTTTTTCTTTTTCCTTTCTTTCCAAATCCTCCCAAAAGTACCTCAATGCAAATGTGATGCAAACCGCCATCGGGCTTCTTGTCGAGGAAGTTCTGGATTGGCGAATCCTTGCCGTAGGGCTCGAGCAGCTCAATCTTGGTGTCGCCAAGCTCGACAAAGACTGTGTAGACGCCGTGCTCGGGTTGCGGCTGGATTCGCAATGCAAAAACGAGACAAACCATCTCCAGTCAGTGCCTTTTCGTTGAATAAAACGTTAAACAACCGGATCCGTTTTTTTGCTTTGGTCGAAACAAAACAATCCTTGTCTCAGAAAACGCGCAAACTCGTCTCATCATATACCTGAATATCGCTGACTTTGGCTTGGAGAACGTCGCGGTAGAAGGCACGCGCGGGCTCGGCTTTGGGAACGGCGATGGCGACGTGGTTGAGCTTGCCAAGCTTCCAGACGCTTGCAGGGGCCTAACGCCAAACAGTACGAAGCGTGAGCAGGCGGATCACGGCTTGTAAGGGAAACACATCGTTCGTGAACGAGGAACACCCGACCCGACCCGACCCCGACACGCCACGACTCTCCTGGATTGCATGAATGAATGAATGCGTACAGCGCTGGCGGCGGCAGCGGAGGCGGGAGCGGCAATCGGGGCGGCAGTGGACAATGCGCGCACGGCAACACGAGCTGCAGCAGCAAACATGGTTGAATGTGAACGGACGACTGGGGTGCGGAATGCTAACTAAAATGGAGTGTGTATATTCAACAAGTGCACTTGGACAGCATCGGCATCGATACAATCCCAGCATCAGCATCGGACTGGATACGTGAATTTGCTTGTCAAAATGAAAATCACTCCTTGCTTGATCATCGTCTCACATCGTCTCACTGGAGAAGAAACCCAGTCAGAATAAGAGCGCCAATGCACGTCACTTTGACTGCCTGTGCACGGTGGTTTTTCATGCCGGTCGTGTGGCCCTGCGTCGCCCAGGCAGCGGCAAATCCGGCAAACAACGCTGCCGTCCCCAGCAAGTGACCCTGGCGGGCAACTCGGTCGCCGTAGAGCCCAACCCACACGCCGTTGACAAAGATGCCCAGGTTCATGGCTCCGGCGGCGTACGAGCCCCACCAGCGACCTTCGGGCGACAGCGTTGCACCGCCGCGAAAGGCAACCGGCGTCAGCTCGCGCAGCATTGTCTCGGGCGTGAGCCAGTGCTTCAGGCATGCGCCACCAGCGCCCGCGACAGCAAACCAATACAGCGCAGGTGCAGCGTACTCCATCTTGGTAATTTTGTGGGTGAAGACGTGAGGACCGGTCGATCGTGGTGGGAAATGACTGAGCGTTGGAATTGGAGAAGCGAAATTGATGATGAGTTGGTGATCTCAGACAATCCGCCGATATTCGTTTGAAAATCGGATGCCCGCGTGTTTTGCATGCCGATGGTGTCGGTGGATGGCTGAATCGCGCCGATTTCGGCAGATTTGAAAATTGGTGTGCGCTGGCTTCATATTGTTTTGATCTTTGAAAGTGTATTGTTTTTGCACACACTGCACGTTTTCCAATCCAAACCGGCATCAAAAGATCAAAACACATCTCTACAATAGATTTTCATCAAAAGCGGGGACGTATCTTCAAAGGGTTTCCGCGACTGACAACAATCGCACGTCAAAGTTTCAGACACCTCAAACTTTTGCCTGTGACTCGCAAAAATCGCGTCTTCTCATCCGCAAATGTTGTAAAACTATATCTTTTAATGCACGCTCAAAGTAGGTGGAAGATAGACGCGTCTTACCTTGTGTTTGGATGACCTAAGGCACAGCGTCTGCAAAATGTGAGCTCGGCGCATTTCTCACGCCCTGCCACATCAGAGGTCCCTTTCGTCCGCACCAAATCATCATAATTAATGATAGCAATGACAGTGCATCCGCCCTCATAGGCGTGGCAGCTCAATGCCTCGTTCTTCTCAAGATCGTGAGCTGTGGTCAGCTTTGACAAAGATGAACGCTCCACCCACGCTCGTCCCTTGATCGGTCGCTCCTCGACCTTCCACACACATGTTGCACCATGCTTTGAATGAGTTGCTAATAATAACCATGACGCAAGAC
This sequence comes from Capsaspora owczarzaki ATCC 30864, assembly GCF_000151315.2. Taxonomy (NCBI): domain Eukaryota; class Filasterea; order Ministeriida; family Capsasporidae; genus Capsaspora; species Capsaspora owczarzaki. The sequence goes on along the minus strand of NW_011887303.1, from coordinate 843,805 downwards.
TTACTGAGACAAAGAAACTGGATTCAATCCTGGTTTTTTGTTTGTTATCTGACAATCCGAAACAGTGAGGTCATACCGGCCGCGTCGACACTTGCCAACGCGGCCGCTGACTTCAGTGGAAACCTTCTTCCCTTTAAATAGCAATGCTCCTTCACCGAAAGTAAAAGCACTCCTCAGTCTACTTTTTCCTGTCGACCACTTCGAACGAGCAAGGGCAACCAAGATCGAACACGAAAAGCACAAACCCTTTGTTTTTTCCAACGCACATCAACACAACCTCCCACAAACAAATCCATCAAGCAAAACATGGGTCTCCTCGTTAGCAAGATTTCTCAAGCCCTTGAATCGCTCGGGTCTGTGTTTAGCAACCGCCAAGCGCGCATTGTCATGATCGGCCTGGACGCGGCCGGCAAAACCACCATCCTGTACAAGCTCAAGTTGGACGAGGCCGTCCAAACGCTGCCCACCATCGGATTCAATGTGGAAACCATCCAACACAACCGCCTTACCATGACAGTGTGGGATATCGGCGGCCAGCACAAAATCCGACCGCTTTGGCGCCATTACTACCACGGCACGGACGCGGTCATTTTTGTCGTCGATAGCGCCGACCGCGAGCGTCTGTTCGAGGCCCAGGATGAGCTGCAGAAGGTGATGAGCTCGGATGAGCTTGCGCGGGCATGTATCTTGGTGTTTGCCAACAAGCAAGATGTTTCCGGATCGGTTTCTGCCAACGAGATGGCCGAGCAACTTGGCCTGTTCAAGAGCACCCATCGCCAGCGTCTATGGCACGTGCAGCCATGCTGTGCCAAGACTGGTCAAGGCCTGGTTGAAGGACTGCAGGAGCTTGCGCGAATGCTCAAGTCCCAGCCGGCCTCCGTCGACTATTAAGCGTGTTGTGCTTTGCAAGCGCGTTGAAGAAATGATTTGCATCTTGGTGATATTGTATGCGAGCCAACAGATATATTTTGAAAGAGAGCAAGATTACAGTTGTGCAGGCAAGCGATTGAGTTGTAAAGGTGCGAAGCAAGGCGACGGCAAATTCTGAGCTGTGCACCACGAGCACCTCCAAAAAGGAATCAACTATTCTCAACGAATCGGCACACTGCTTTTGCTGACACGCCAATCTCAGAATGCTCAATGTTCCAATTCCGGTAACAAACAACAACAAACAACAACAAACAAACAAAAAGAAGCAGCGGGCTTTTCTCCGAAATTCAATCCGACACCTGCCTCCAGCCCTTGTCTCCGTTTCGCCCCGCACCAGCGACGTGCTCCCGGCGTCCTCTCACCCAACAAAAGCCCCTCAATTCCCTGGCAATCGAACGAGCAACACGAAAACAACGAAACAAACCCACAAAACACCACGCTCAAAAACACTGCCAAAATTCGCCAATCGTTCACCTCTCAAACACGCGCTTCACTCACTCAAACCACACCGCCAAACAATCCTTTCCCCCCGCCCCCAAGGAATCAAACCTAATCTCCAACGTTCCTCCACTAACTCGAATCCCACTGCCAAACGAAGCAACGCACCGTCACTCTAAAATTTTCAATTGTTCAATCTCAATCACCACCTTCAAGAACAAAAGCAACAATGCTGGACCCGTCGTCGCTGCTGACGCCGTCTGCAAGCGATGCCGAGAATGAGCAAAAGTGGACCAAAATCCTGCACAAGGTGTCCAAGCTGAAAGGGGACGACCGGACGTTCTTCGAGTCGATGGTCAAGTCGCTGCGGATTGACGAGTGGCTTGCTCGAGACAACCAGCGCCAGCTCCAAGACAACCGCGTCCTCACTCTCGGTACCGCCCGCTTGCTGTGTTTCCAGCCCTGCCAATTCTCCATTCACTCATTCACTCATCGTCAGTCGTCGTCGCTGAGGAGCTGTTGTGGTTGTGCTGGTTGAGTGTGTGGTTTTGTGGTTGTTTGGGATTCGATTCGCACGTCACTGTTTGCTCTCTCTGGCTCTGGCTCTGGCTCTGGCCCTGGCTTGAATTCGCACCAAGTGTGTATCGTACGATTCTCAACTGACTGACTGATTCGGCGGGCGCGCTTTTTTTGTCCCTTGGGTGCAGGTGGCGGGAACACGGGCAAGACGACCTTGCTCAAGCAGATGCGCGTCCTCTATGCGGGCGGCTTCTCGTCGGACGACAGGACGGAATACAAGTTTAGCATCTACGATAATGTACTCGACGCAATGCTCGCCCTCATCAAGGGATTGCAAATCCTAGCCATCCCAATGGAGTCGCAATTTCAGGTCAGTTTTGTTTTTTTCGAGATTTTTGAGACACTTTCGTCAACAAAGTCACCCCAAAAGACAGTCAAAGCATTGTATGCCAAAGTATGCACTGTTATGATCTCACTGTGGTGGTCTTTTCAAACAATGTACTACTTGCCTCGACTTGCACACAGTCTTACGTGGAGGAGCTGATCGGATTTGCGGCATCCAACAACGCGGCGCCAACAACCCAGGTTCTGCCGCACTCATTCGCCCCGCCAGTGATCGCTTGGACGGATGACAAGTTCCAGTGCCACGTCTATCCACTAGTCAAAACCCTGTGGGCTTTTAGCACTTCGATTCGAACTTGCTTTGAGCGACGGAACGAGCTTCCGTTTCCCGTGCCAGATTGCGCCATCTAGTGCGTTCGTACTGTAGCGTGGGCTTGATGCGATGAATGCACATGTTGCCCTGTGGGCACACATCAAGTAAGGCGTGCTCATTTTGGGCTTTTGGTTTTTGTTTTGGCATCACTCGCAGCTTTTTCAACGAAATTGATCGCATTAGCGAACCGACGTTCACTCCCTGTGAGCAGGACGTGATTCGCATGCGCGTCAAGACACTGGGTGTGGTCGAGCATAACTTTGTCATCAAGAGCCAAAAGTGGACGTAAGGTTATATTCCTTGTTCGAGCCAACTTTGCCGAAACAATCTTACAGTCGAATCTTTCTCGCTCACTCCATCATCCGCTCCTCGTTCTCCTATTACTTTCTGGCTGTTGCATCATCGCCAGATTTATCGATGTCGCTGGACAAAAGTCGGCGCGGCGAAAGTGGATTCATCTGTTTGACGGCGTTTCTGGCGTCGTGTTCTTCGTGTCGCTTAGCAGTTATGACGAAACATATCAAGACACGTTGCCTGCAACCGACTCCTTTGACAATTTGGACGAAGCTGCTGATGGTGAAGAATCGCCGGTAAGCGCGAGCACGGAATGGCAGCAACAATGGACGAATTGCGTTTTGGTGGCTCACTCTTTTGTTTTCGAACTCTCGTCTTGCAGAAGTCGCTGTTGCTAACTGATGGACTGGAGCTGTTCGAGTCTCTCTTACGCGACCCGCATCTCGAGAACGTCCCTTTCACCGTTTTGCTCAACAAGTTTGATTTGTTCTCGACCAAAATCCCACTTCGTCCACTTCGCCAGTTTTTGCCCGGGTACATTGGTACGAGTCCTATTTGGTATTGTTGGCTTGAGTGCCACGTTGTGTGCTCGCGAGCACTCAGTTCGAAGCACGGAATTGCTTTTTTTTTTTTTTTTTTTTTTGGGCAGGGGACGATTCCGATGTTGGAGCAAGCGCCACATACATTCGCAACTTATTCCTAGAACGAGCTGCCAACGTGGATCGCAAAGTGCACGTTGAATTGACCTGTGCCACCCACAAGCCAACCATCGAGCAGTCGCTCAACGCAGGCTTGGCCTTTTTGCAAGAAATGCGCCAGAACGCGGCTCTGACCCCGCGAGCAAGCTCGTCGCGGAGTGCTGGTACGATACGCCGCGGAGACAACGCACAACGCGGATCTGCACACCAACACTCGGTGGGCTCTCCGCCAATCTCGGCCTCATCCAGTCCTCGACCGAGCATTAGCGGGCCGAGCGGCACTGACGCGCAGCAGTCCTCTTCTCCACCACGCTGGGCCTACGAGAGCTTGTAGATTTCTGGACTGGGATGTGATCTATGACGATTTGTGTAGGTTGTTGACGAGCTTTCTCGGATTATTTATTGGTTTTTCAAACCCCATCAGTGTCTTGGCGTGTACGTTCTGTTCCTGTTGTCCTGTAGACTCGCTGACCTTTTAGTAAAGTTAGACATTTCATCAAGGGCATATACATGTAGGAGGTGAACTATTCCGTTGCAGACACAACTGGGTCTGCTGGATTTTTCTCACAATTCAGAACGACCACTCTCGCACCAACCGGTCGTCAAAGACAACTGTCCGAGAAGAATTAAAGATAAATTTACTTGTGTACAGCAATACAAGCACACTGCAATGCATTTTCCCCCTGAATCGAAAAAACAACAAAACAAAAACAACAACAAACAACCAAAAAATAATACAAGCAATCCATAGGCAAATAGGTTCTGACTACAAGAGCGGCTCCTCCTCCAATCGCTCAAAGAACAGCTTGCTGCTGGTCAACTCGAGCACCTTCGCTTCTCCTTCTGCGCAATCCGCACCAACATTGAACGCAATGTACTTGTTGTCGCGGAAAAAGTACGCCGTAGAGCTGTTGTACTTGAGCACGGACGAGACACCTTCGGGGAAGACGCCTGGCCAGTACTTTTCAATCAATTTCGGGTAGCCGGCATCTTGGCGATCCAGCGCAATGTCATACCGACAGTATTCGCGCCCTTTGAAAAAATAGACCTGAGAGCAGATGCCAAAAGATGAGTCAGTCGGGGCTGAGAATCTCTGCAAAGCGCTCACACGCATGCGCGTTTGGCAGCGGCATTTTGTGTCATCACACCTTGCCGTTGCCCCAGTTGGCTGCGGCGTCGATCGATGTAAAGGACAATCCAGGGAAGGATTCGGTGGAGATGAGGCGCGGGTAGCCTTCATCGCCACGTTCGAGACTTGTGTCGTACCGAGCATAGTAGTTTCCGCTAAACAAGTAGGCCTGGCACAAAAAAAAAGAAAAAAAAAACACACACACCCACACACAGAGAAAAACAATGTACAAAAACTTAGTCCAATCGCCACATTCAAACTGACGCCTGTTCCATGTACAAACCTTGTTATTTTGCCAGATAACGGCAGAGTCAATTCGGGAGAAGGGCACATTGACCCAGTTGGTCATGTTGATGGGGCGCGGATAGCCGAAATCGATCACTTCGTCGTCCAGGTCGTAGCGGAAGTAAATTCGGTCCACGTACACGTACAGTTTTCGCTTGCCTTGCTTCACGTAAGACTAGAGGGAGCAATTCAAACCAAGCAAAGCAAAAAAAAAAGCAGTCGTCAGAACGAGCAGCCTCAATCGAGCCAAAAAAGAAACCTCAACTCCAAAATCACCCATACCAAAAAGCCGTTCGCTCGGGCAGCAATCTCAAGCAGCACGCGACGACGTTCCAGACCAAGATCAACAAGAATGCGGCGCTCTGCGCTCAGAGCCTGATTCACAGCCTCCAGCTCCAGAATGCGGTTGTTGGCCTGATCGCTCTGGGTTTGGAGATGGTTGATGTACTCGATCGCCAGTTTGAGAATGTAGGGCTGTCGTGCAACCTTGAGATTTGGATTGATATCTTTGCAGCTCGGCACGGCCATCTCGAGCTCGTCAAATCGCTGCTTCAGAATGAGGCGTCGCTTTTGCTCAATGACAATGTGATTTTTGCGCCTCTCTTCCTTACTGCAGACACAGCGACAACGACAAAAGAGGAGAACACGAAACAAAGGTTTGGTGTGAGTGGCATGTCTCACAAAACACCAATCAAACAAAAACTGAAAACCCCCATCCGCCCCCTCTTTCTTACTTCATGGCGCGCTTCAGCTCGCGGCGCATGATGCGATGCGCAGTCTCCTCCGAGGACTCTGTGCGACGAGCGCGCTTGCGCGAGCCAATCGTTTCGTGCAAGCTCTGCACGGCGTTGGCGACGGCCTGTGCGACGGCTTCGGTCGGCAGGGTTTCGAGCATGGTGCCGTCGGCCGGTCGCTTGCGCCTGCGCGCAGACGAAGCCGCGGCGGCAGCGTCCACAAGCAAGTCTGGCGTAATTGGCACAATGCTCATGGTGCTCGCGTCGTCGGCGTGCGAGATGGCAGCCGCTGCAGCGTCACGTGCTGGATGTTTGGAGCGTTTCCCGGCGGCGGCGGCGGTTTTTGTCGCTGTGGGCGCCGACGCAGCGGAGATAGCTGCCGCAGCGAGCGCCTGTGCCGACATTGCAGCAACTCCACCTGCGGTCGACGAGGATGAGCTCGCTCCGGGCGCTCCGCCAAACAGATGCGTGTCAAATTCTTCCATGTCCGAGATGTCATCTTCGTCGTCGTCGTCGTCGTCGTCGTCGCCCATGCCATCCGTGTACTCGTCGCCTGTGCCTGCAGACAGATCGCCACGGTCGCCCTCCAAGTCGAACGACGATGACATTGCAGACAAGTCATCGTTGTCAACGCACGACGCGGTCGATCCGGCGCCGGACGAGACCACGCTCGTGCCCTTGTTGGGCCTGCTCTGCAGCTGGCTTTGGAGCTGGCTGTGGAGCAGCTGGTTTTGCAGCAGCTGGTTTTGGATGAAACTCTGGCTCTGGCCCTGGCTTGATGAGGGGAAAAGTCCAGAGTGGAGGCCGTCCAGTGCAGCAATCCCATTGAAGCCAGGAGCAGCAGCACTCGCGCCCTGATGAAGTGCTTGTTGTTGTTGCTGTTGCTGCTGCAAGGCGAGCACGGCAGCGTGGTTGAAGCCGGCGAGCGACGCAGCAGACGCAGCCGAGGCCACCTGGACGGGGAAGAGCGACTGCTGACCCCAGGCCGAGGCGTCGGACTGCGAATGGAGCTGCTGCAAAAGCTGCGCCTGCGGGGGTCTGTGCATGTACGCCAGCTGCTGCATGTAGTGCGGTGAGTATGCTGCTGCTGCTGCCGCTGCTGCCGCCGCTGCTGCTGCTGCGTGGGCCTGTTGCTGCTGTGCTGCGGCTGCGAGCGTCATTGAAACCGCAGAGCCGACGTACGAACTGCCGCCGGCGCCGGCTACTGCTGCTGCTGCTGCTGCTGCTGCTGCGGGGCCAATGCCGCTGCCCGTGAGCGAGAACATGCTGGGATTGCCGCTGCTGCTCGGGTTGTGGCCGTGGCCGTGGCTGTTGGCAGCAGCGAGCTCAGCGAGGCCTGCAATCGTGAGCGGCAAAGAGTGGAGTTGCTGCTGCTGCTGCTGCTGCTGCTGTTGCTGCTGCTGCTGGCCGCCCGTCGACTGCATTGCGTGTGAATGTGACTAAAGTGACGACGGCAGCGTAAAGGAAAAGAGAAACAAAGAGAAAGAGTGAGAAAACAAGAGAAAAAGAGTGAACAATCAAAAGAGAGTGAAAATCCAAAACTGGGGAGAGATTTCGTATGTCAGCTGCCACTTTCCAAACTCAACATCAAGACAGTCACTCCAGTCAAGTCAGTCAATTCAGTCAATTCAGTCAATTCAGTCAAGTCAGCCATTCAGTCAATTCAGTCAATTCAAGGAAGACACACCGAAACCACATTTACACAGAGTTGTAACATTGAACGTGACTTTGTATTCATCAAACAACTTGAGGGTTGCCCGCATTCAGATTCGGACTGAGCAACGGTTGGGTTTCGCTGCATGTCGGTGGTGGTACATCGTGCTTGAATCCAGGTAGTTTGACAATATTGTTGTAGACCAGCGTTCCAAATACCAGTGTCAGGAATCCGGCCACTGGAGCAGCAGAATGAAAAATGAAACCAACTCACTCAGATGGGTCAGCACCCCATCAAAAAAAAAAAAAAAACTCAAAACAACAAGACAAGGACAAATAGACACCCGTCCACAAACAAACCTTCAAGTGGGGAATAGTTCGTCCATTGCTCGCCGAGGCTGTCGGTGATGCCGTAGTAAATGACCAGACCAACGAGCCAGACCAGCACGGTGCGACAGGCGTCAATCAACGTCCGATGAACGGCCGTCATGGCCTTGGTGACGGCGAGCCCGAAAAAGTTGTAGAATGCAATCGAAAACACGTACACGACGACGAATGCAATCAAAGCCCCGCTGTGGTACATTTGGACAAAGCCGTCCAGGGCATTTTCGTAGGAGCCGTGGCTGCCAACTTCCGAGGGTTGGCTGCCGGGAATAAAGTAGACGATAGGCAGCGCAACAAACATGGAGATGAGGGCACCAAAGAGGCCCTCGCGGCCCACCACTTCCATTGGAGGGTAGTTTGCGGCCTTGATGAGCTTTTCTTCGACAACGACTTGGCCGGCCGAGCAGAGCTGGCCAGCAAGGTTGAGAGCAATGCCAAGGACGACCTCGGACGTCGGGTGGCTGTCATCGCCACTGTCAGCAAGCACAGAGGCGACGCCGACCATCGCCAGACCGCAAAACACAATGAACAGGCCCGTCCACTTGTGCGGGCCCAGCGTGCGCTTCAGGAAGAGCACGGAAAGCACAGCACTGAAAATGATAATGCTCCCGCGCATGATTTGCCACACGGAAGCGGCGCAGTACAGCAATGCAATGCCGGCGAGGGTCGTGCCAGTGAGATCAAAGCAGGTCGGGATGAGAAAGATGAGCACCTGCCGCCACGTCCGCTTGTGCGTAATTCGATCGACGTGCTTGCTCGTGTCCACATCGGCGTTCTTGCTTGCCGCTGTCCGTGGCAGAAGCGAGCTGCTTGCCGGGTCGGGCGACGCGTAACTTGACGCGAACGGGTCTTGGTTGACGGACGCCGACAGCATCTGAAGCCGTGCAGCTGTCTCGCGGCGGCGTTGGACGTAGAGTCCAATCAGGCACAGTGATTCACCTGAGGAAGAGAGACGGGAGAGAGCGAGAGAGAGAGAGAGAGAGAGAGAGAGACGGGACGAGTGAGCTGTTGTTGGGTCGTGTCGCAGCCTGATTTCGCCCCCTGTCGCCTGTCGCGTCGCCCGGGGTTCGCAAGTTCAACAGCACCAGACTCACCGATGAACATGAAGAAGGTCTGCAGCCATGGTTTGGAGAAGGTGCGCACTGTGCCATCGATGCCCTCCGACCTGCTCAACAAGACAAACACACACATGGTGGGGACATGGTGTGGTGGCGCAAACACTGAGATTTCTGAGCTGTTCAGCATAGGAATCATGCAAGAACAATCACACATCGTACGAGACTTGGTTTTGGGCCTTCTTGGAGAGCGTGTTGATGGAGCCCGTGAGCAGCATCCCAATCACAAGCAACGCGTTGTGCGAGACGGCAAACTTGACCATGGTGAATGGGATGGATTGGGATTTGACTGAGCTACTGTAGTTGGCAAAAAACGGCGAGTGCACGATGAAAACGAGCAAGGGCAGAATGAGTTTGTATTTCGTACAGTACTGGATCTGGGGGTTTGGAGATGCGAATTGGGTGCGCGCAGTGAACGAGAGAAAGCCTAGAGCCGGATTGAAAACACATCCAGCATTCTGCTTTGAGCCGCCGATTGGTGCCTGCCAAAGCTGAACTTGCATTGGCCGATCAAACGTTCGTATTTCAACTGGTGCGAAATGGCTGGCGGCGTGTACCTGTCCAGCTGGACGTGGACGCTCAGTCGGTCGAAATTGATCTATGCGTTTCGGATTCGCCTTTGCTCCAACGGCGTTTCCCTTGTCACACAAACCTCTCTACATCTCGCAATACTGTACTTTGGAATGACTTGATCTGGTGAGATCGGCATGGTGCAATGATTTCGTCAAAGTGCGCAGTGAACTTGGAATACAACAAACAACGCAAACAACCCAAAAACCAACCATCTTTGCCGCTCGTTCAAAACGCACATGGTGACGTTGTGGATGTGATGCGCCTCTTCGTTCCATAGTTCAGCTCTCTGGAAGACCCTTTCCCGCTTTTGTTCGCCTGCTTGCTTGTTTGAGCCTCACGCACGCGCCGGGCCTCACGAGTCGAAACCATTCACCAATGCGCGTTCTCCTCCTTCTTCCTCTGCTTCGTCCTGGTCTCTGAGCTCCATCCACTCTCTTAGGTTTCTTTCACATTGTACTCAAAATCGATGCCCTTTTTATTGTCGTTCTTCGATCGATCTTCACACGATCAGTCCTCTTGAACATTTTTTGTTCGTTTCATTCTTCTTCTTCTTCTTCTCAGATAGTGACAAACTATGACGCAGTACGACGACGCCAACAAGGGTCAGCCCGACCCCGCTGCCGTGCACGACTCGGACGACTACGAAGACGTTGGCGCGCCCCGTGATGCTGGCGCTGGTGCGGTGTCGACTCAGCCGCTTGCAGCGCGGCCCGGCTCGACAGCGACGTATGCGACGCCGTACGCAGTGCAAGGGGACAATGTCTCATCGACCTACACGTCGCCGCAGCCGGCGCCGGGCCAGCCGCCAGTGACGACGTCGATCGACATGCCCGCAAGCAGCCACCGCAAGGCAACCGGCGGCGCGCACGGCAGCGCTGGCAGCTTTGGATGCGGAGGTATGTGCGAAAAACCCCCCACTGACAGAATCGAGTGGCCAATGGTGTCTGTTGATGTGTGGCGCGAGCGAAACGAGCGAGCCAAGGGAAGCAAGACGAAGAGAGAGAGAGAGAGATTGATAGAGAGAGAGAGAGAAGGAGGTTCGAGAGTGAGAGAGAGAGAGAAAGAGAGAAGGAGGGAGGATTTTTGAATGAGTAGGAATTGGAATGGTATTCAAAAAAAAAAAAAATAGGGCAAAAAAAAAAAAGCCATTCAGTGAGGTAGAATTGAGCGATTTGAGCGATTTGAGCGATTTGAGCGATTTGACAGATTTGAGAGGTTGGGCTGAGAGAGGAGGGATGGAAGAGAGGGGGAAGAGAAGGGGGAAGGGGGCTCGTGTTTGAACTCACAGTAGTAGAAAAAAAATCACAAAAGTAGAAACGGAATGACAACTTCCATAATTAAAAAAAAAAAAAGCGGGACAAAGAAGGAAACAAACTGAGACAAGGACAAAATTTCAGCAACAACAAAGTTGAAAAAAGTGGATGAAAATGAAGCAGATGATGAAAAAATGACAAAAAGCTACGGACGAACTGACTTGACTGCCTGACTCATCTGCAAACACGCGACCACACCTTGACTCAACTCACCTCTTGAATGGGTTTCTAACAACGAATGGTCTGTGCTTTTTTTTTTTTGTTGTTGTTGCCTTCGTTGTCCAAACATCAAACGATGACAAACCAGCCTTCATGGTTTCGCTGGCCATGTTCGACGCGCTGCCGGACGTCAAGCACAAGATCTTCCTTGCGCTGCACATGTGCTTCTTCACTTGGTAAACAAAACAGTCGCACCAAAACCCGCACCTTGTTGAAGCAAACACCATGTTTCTTTTTGGGGTGGTTGTCGTCTCTCACTTTGCCTGCTTCCACTGTCTGTCTGTCTGTCTGTAGGGCCTTGTTCACAGGATTTTCCTGGACATACCAATTTGCCAACATGCTGCTCATCGCCATGGGCATCTTCCATGTCTGCATTGAGCCCAAGAATCGCCAACTCTTCTCCATTGTACGCAACCCCACTCAGTACGAGTCACAGTTGCATCGATTGTCTGACTCTTTTGCTTTGGTTGTCTGGTTTCACAGTTGCTCGCCTACCTGTTGTTCTCCATCGTCACTGATATCTGCGTGTTGGGCGTTTTTGGCGAAGCGTACTCCAACGGCCGTAAGCAAAGCATTTGCAGCTTTGCAAAAAGAAACGGGTTGCGTTTTGTTTTTGCGTGAAACCGGCAGCTCATTCTGTGTGTATGCTTTGCTATCCCTTGTATGTCTCTTTGTTCAGTGGCCCGCGACAAGTTCTCATTGGCGTACGTTTTAGCCCTCCCGTTTGTTGTGTACTATCCGACCTGCACCTGTTTGCTCACCAGCCTTCGCCTTCTCCTGTTTGGTTTTCTCCCTATTGCAGAATGGCTGCCATCAACATTGCCGTGAAGCCATTCACCCTCGCCTTCGGTATCAAGGAGTACCGTGATTACTTTGTCCACGGCAACAAGTGTATGACTTTTTATGTTGCCCAAAGGGGGGGGGAGTTGAGCCGCGCATCTCACCTTCCTTCTCTGGCCATTTTGCACAATCACAGAAACTCGCCGTACTTGATCCCAAGTCGCAGACCGAGGCAGGTCTCCTCGCACACACACTTTCACTTCCATTGGTGAATCAGAAATTTAGAAAAAGAGTGTGAAGAGAGCGCGCGCGCGAAAAACCAAAAAACGCTTGATTCGTTTTGTTTGTGAACAATATATTGCATGCCTGATCCACACATTTCATTCACACCTGTCATCACGCCTCCCCTGGTCATTGCATCACAGTGCCATTGGCGATTTTGTCGAAGAGTGTCAGCAGGGAATTTTTGCCTTCGGTTCGGCGCACAAACTCGTCGAGCAGGAAATGCTCCGTCTGAACCATCGCATGGCAGTAATTGGGTCGCGGAGCCGTGCTGGCTCCACCGATGGAACGACCAATGGAAGATGTGGTCGAGACACTCGAGGAGGCGCGTGGACGAGAGCGCAAGGCTTGCATGGCATTGCTCAGTTGCAGCGAGTCGCCCGCATACGGCGAAGCAGAGACGCTCGGGGCCAGCTTGTTGCCTTGAGGAGTCGCCGCGTCATACACGCGCGGAAACCGTGTGGGGACGGGCGAGCCTGGGGCCGGCGACACTCCGACCAAAGGAATTCCAGCCAACGCACCGACGCGACGGCTGCTCCGACCACCCGAGTTGACCGCCAGCAGATCGGCAGGCGACACTGCGCCACCACCATGCTTCCAGCTCTGTTGAGAGGACATGGAGGTTTGTGGCGTGGTGGGTGCCGTCGTCTCGTACGTTTCCAGCAGTTCCTCCTCCAGCTGGTCGTCAACATCGACAACTTCGTCTTCGCTCTCGTCGTCGCGTTCCAAGTCGTCATCAATGTCAAGATTGTGCTCCGTCGCAGCCGTGGTCAGTTCGAACTCGAGCTCTTTGATGCGCCGTGAGGCGTGTGCTAGTTCCTCTCGCAACGATTCGATCGTGTCTGGACGCGCGTCATGTTGGGGGTTGGGCCCAGCCGCTGCCTCTTGTGTGCTCTCAGGAATGACAATCACTGTCGGCAAGGAGGCATCTGCTGGAGCAGACGTCTGCGCCGCTGCTGAGGCCTGCTGGTCCTCTTCGAGCAAGAGCAGCTCGTCTTGACCAGCTGCGTGATCGCCACCCTTCTCGCCGTTCTCCTGAAGCTGGAATTCGGACAAAGTGTGCGCAAGATCAAAATTGTGGCGTTTCAATTCCGCCACTTGGCCCGCCAAATCCTGGGCACGCGTGCGCGAGTCTCGCAGGTCGGCCAGCAGCTGTGCACGGCTCTCCTTTGTTTCTTCGGTCTGGAATTGCATGCGATCCAACTGCTCCGTCACTTGCGCCCTCAACTCGTCGACCTGCTCCATTGTCTCTTGGTGCACGCGGCGCAGCTCTTCCAATTCGATGGACGTTGCAATGTGGCGGTCGCGCTCACGCGTGTTGGCAATCGTGAGCAGTTCCAGCTGCTGCATGCATGTCAGGTGCTGGTCAAGCGAGGTGGAGAGCTCAGCCTCGGACGCAGCAAGTCGCTGCTCCAAATCCAGGATGCGCTCTTTCGATGAGCGACCGCCAGCTGTTGGCGTGTGTGGTTCCTGGCCGTTCGAGTCAATTGCTGTTGCTGCTGCTGTTGCTGACAAACTGCCCCTCGAGAGCGAAGCAATCTCAAATGCGCCGCTTTCGTCGTCTGTTCGATCCAGGGAGCGAATTGCACTCTCAGTGGCCTGATGTTGGAGCTGCGACTGAACTTGCGCCGCAGTGACACGCGCTTGCAACAGCTCGTGGCGGCTCGACTCCAGCTCTGCTTCAAACACAGCCTCCTTGACAGCCAGATCATCACGAGCCGTCTGTGCATCCAAACGCGCTTTTGCATAGAATTCGTTGATCATGTCCAGCTGGGTTTGCAAAAACTCGCTATGCTGAACGGTCTGCACGAGCTGGGCTTCGGCATTCATTCTAGCTTCGCGCTCGGAGGCAATCTGGCCAGCCGCAATAGTGAGCGCAATTGCGTCCAGGTTGGCAGGGCGGGCCACAACCGGCTCGGCCACGACCGCGACGACAGCAACCGATTCCGAATCCGATTCGCCATTCACCTCAGTTGTCAATCCACCAAGGTGCTGAACAGTCTCGCTCAAGATGCTTTGAGCGTCTTCGCTGCCGGGCGCGTTCGTTTGGCCCTCCTCTTGCAGCTCATCTAGAGTGACGTCGACCAGATTGGACGAGGAGGTGATGGATGCAGAGGCGATCGACCCGTTCTCGGCGCCGGAAGACAAGGCGGCGCTCAACGAGCGCGTGGCGGCGACAAACGATGCTAATCCACGAGCGAGCTCCGACTGCGCAGGGCTCAGTTCCGAAAGTTCATCCAGTGCGGTTGTAGCAATGCCGGTTGTAGCGGAGGGTTCGCCGTCACTTTGCACGGTCTGCTGCTTGGTTGCAAGAGTTGCCTCCAAAAGCTCAACCTTCAACTCGAGCTCTGCAATGCGAGTCCGAGCAACTTGAGCAGCAGCGACGGCTCTTTGGTTTTGAATGTCTCCGTGGCTTGTCACTTCCTCGAGCTCTTGGCGTAGTGTGCCCGCTTCCGCTTCCAACTGCTTGACGAGGCTGGCACGAACTGCACAGAGAATGGAGGCAATGACAGCATACGCAAGGCACGAAACGAGAGCTGCGGCGAGAAAATCGACTGTTTGCTCAATCGTCAAGTCGTACTGGTCAAAGTACTGTCGGCAAGCGTGGAACAGCAGGATTGGGCGAACCGGTCCCAGATGTTTTAGCACCGGCTCTGGGTTGCATTCTTCTGGGTCGAGCGGGTCGTGCGAAAGCTCGACCACAGCGCCAGGGTGGTGGGCTGGTGCCGGCAACAGAACCTCTGGTAGCGTCGTCTTTCGTTGCAACTTTTCTTGACACTGGCTCAGTCCAGTATACGAGCGATGCAGAGATGCCGTAGTTTGATGAAGAGCGTGTTGGAGCAAGCGGCTCCGCTCAGACTCGCGTTCAAGCTCGGCTCGAAGTCGAGCCAACGGCAGAGCACCCGCCACCAACGACAGAGGTTCAGGGGCTGCTTCGGTCTGCTCGGTTACGGACTGCACCAACCCTGCTGCCCCTGCCGTCGGAGTCGGGAGGCCAATGTGCTCAACAAACCGGTTCACCTGCGACAAGGCGGGCTGCGCGTCTTCGTTCGCCTCGCTGTCGGCGGCTAGATCGGACGGGTGCTCATCAGTGCACAAATCCACTAAAATCCACTGGCTCGGCTCGCTTTCAGCTGATTCGGCGCCCGTCGTCAGTTGCAGCGCCACTGTCAGCTGCACGTTGAACAGCGAGGATTGCAGTTGCGACTCCTGGTCGGAAGTTTGAGCGGGTTGGCTGGACCCAGTGCGGGTAGCAGAAGCATATCGTGGCTGTTTGAAGTACTCTACAGGGATGAGCACGTCGGTCGAAGTGGACTGGGGTTGAGCATCGAAGCACGGCAAATCGAGTCTGCGGAATGGATGCCTGGCACTCGATCGCTTTACAAACAAAAGGGGACGAAAAACCAAAAAAATGGAGCAAGTGAATTTGATTGATTCACCCCATCTGAGTAAATCTGAGCGCAATCTGAGCGGAAAATTGGAGCGTCGGGTTTACCTCGAACAATGAAAAGCAGCCTGACTGCAGTGCGCCTTGCTCGAGCCCGCCATGGCCGATCGACACGAACAGCATCTCGAATGTCCCATCGTCAGAGCCCAATCCCGCCGGTGCCTGCAACGACGCGTCTGCGAGCGACGCTGTCCCAGAGTACAGCAAAACCCGGCTCGAGCCATCGTCGTTGGCGCTGTTCCACTTGACCTGGAATGCCACCGGCTGCGACAACCCAGCAACACGCAGACACGCACACACATAGGCAACATCAATGAATCAAGCACAGTGAGCCGGCTGCCAGTGGATGAGCGTCCCAGAACTGCGATCATCATGGCGCATTCCCGCTTTCACTCGTGTTACTGTTGCTGTTGTTACTGTTGTTTGTTACTGTTGTTTGTTACTGTTGTTGCTCTTTACCTGGACGGGTCGCGTGACGGTCGGCGGCAGAATGAACGGGACGACGAGCGCCAGCAATGCCAGCCAGTACTTTTGCATTAGAGAACAATGAAAATGAAAAAAAAAAAAAAAAAAAAAAAAAAAAAAAGAAACTGAGCAGCAATGCAAATGTATGGAGATCTGGATCAATGCAGTCCAATACAGTACACAATGGTGATGGTTGATTCACTTGTGGATTGATTTGGCTTTGTCTAGGATTGCTCACGAGTGTCATGGATTGACCTTGGTAGATCTACAGTACACTTTGTCCTCCTCCCTCCCATCCGTCGTCTCAGGTACACGGTCAACCCGATCGCTCTTGATTTCGACAAACACAAAGCACAAAGCAATCCATCTTTTTTTTTTTTTTTTTTTTCATTTTTCTTTTTTTTCCGTTTCTTAGATTTTTTGCATTTCCCCAATTCCTTCCTTCGAATGCAGCCGCAGCACGCAGTTGGCTGGGTTGCAGTCGCCCTTTCGCTGCTCTTTGCCGGCAAGTCACTGCAGCCAATCCCGGCACCACCCAAGGTAGTCACGAGCGGTCGACAGACAGCCGCGAGAGAAGTGAAAGTGCCGTCGGAGAAGCATTCCACACACGCTTCAATGTTCCAGCATTGGATTGGGACTTCATGGTCCGAGACTGACCTTCATCCGACTGCTGGAAACCCCCTTTGTTTATATGTGTGTGTGTTTGTGTGTGAATCCTGCAGCCGGTGGCGTCGCCAATGCAGTTCCAGCCAAGCCAGGCGCTGCTGACGTTCCAGACGGGTTTGCGCGCGGCAGAGTACTCGTCCGAGTTCCTCGCTTCACGCGTCTACAACTGCTCATGCAGAGTCTTCCAAGTGAGTCACTCTTTTGGTTTTGTTTGGTTTTGCGTCTTGCGTCTTGTTGGGGGGGGGGTTGAAGTGCCCTAACCCTCACCGATCACCGATTCGGTCACCTTTGAACTTGAACCGCGCGATTCATATGGCTGTTGTTTTTTGTTTTTGTATCATTGTTGCTTGAAAATAGCTACAACTGGCACAGAATCAATGGAATCCGACGGGTCCGGGCGCAGAGTCGCTCGACAAGCCACCATCAACGTCGGTCGGCGGTAACCATAATGACGACCAGCAGCAGGACCTGCGATGGGCTCCATCGGCAGTACTGTCGTCGTACTCGGTCGGCGCAACGTCCTTGTACGTGACGGTGGGTGCGCTTGAACCGGGTGCAACGTACCAATTCCGCGCGTCGTACATGTGTGTTCATGGCGAAGGACCTGCTGGTCACCCGAGTGCTGCGATTCAATTGCCATTGTCGATAGAGCCAGAGCAACCAGCAGATCCAACTCCAACGAGTAACGTCGTCCCATTGGCAAGCGAGGCAGAGCTCAAGGCCGAATCCGAAAAAGTACAATCTCAACAACGCGAGGAACTGGACTCGTTGACCAAGGAAAACGCCATTTTGCGGAGTCGCATCATTCAGCTGGAAAGCATGCTAGAAACGGCATCGAGTGCTCTTGCACTTGCGCGGGAGGAGCTGGAGCAGTGCCAGTTGCTTCGTGATCGAGCATTGACTTGTCCCGAGTGTCCAGCTTGTCCGGCGCCGATTCCATGCGTCTGTGCCCCTCCGCCCTCGTTGCAAACGCAACTGCTGGGCTTTTTGAAAGGGCTGGCAAGTCCTTCTGCCGACACAGAGGACGAGGACAGCCGCAAGCCCAAAGCGCTTCATCGCCGCTCGGAAGTTCTCATGACCGGCGGCGTTCTTCTGCTGGTCGCACTATTCTTGCTTGCCAAATTGACTTCAAAGCCGCGACCCGGCTCTTCAAATGCGGAGTCCGTTGAACCCACGCAAGTGGCTGGGCTGTTGCAGCCAACCTTCTCCCAACAGCATTCTTCCTCGTTGCTTCCTGTAGCACAAGACGACATTGACCAAGAGTGTGCCACGAACGCAGCTGTCTTGGAATTGGAGCGGGGGCACGAGCTTCAAGTAGCCACGCTGAAGGAGCAGCATGCAGCAGAGTTGGCCAAAATTGAGAATGCAATGGCCGAATGCCAGCAAGCACGCGCGCACGAGTCGGCCGCTGCTGACAGCAAGCTTGCTGAAATCCAAGTAAAGCATGATGCGGCTATGGAGGGACTCCGACTTCAAGTACACGCCGAGGCCGCTGCCCAGAAAGCGTCGGAGGTGGAGGCTTTGACAGCCGCTGCCACAAAGAGCGAGCGGGCAATGCAGCAACGCCACATTGCAGAGCTGGCTGAGGCCAACCAAGCCAGTCAAACAAAGTGGGACACTGCGCTGCAACGTTTGACGGAGCAGCATGCCGCCGACATCTCCTCCATGAAACAGCAACTCGAGGAGGCTGCAGAAAAGCAGTGTCAAGCGCAACTTGCCGCGTTGGAAGCAGCACATCAAGTCAGGTTGGGCAACGCCGTCTCTGCTGCCAGCAAAGCGAGCCTGGATGCACAGGAAATAATCCATCGCCAAGAGCTCGATCAAGCACGGATTACCTCGAATCAGTCGCACGAAATTCATCTCGCAGAATCCTTGAAAGCCCAAGAAGAGCAGCTTCGAGAGGCCTTTGTGCGAGAACTGGCAGAGTCGCTTGCCAAGCACACTAGCGAGCAAGCCGCCGCTGCTGCAGAGCGTGAGAATGAGCTGCAGCATCAATTTTCGCTACGCATCACCACGCTAGAGCAAAATTTTGGTTTGGCGGGCGTGCTTTTGAGCCAGATTGAAGCACAAGTGGAGGCCCAGTTGGTAGCGGCAGCCAGCACCGCCAACCACGAGACCCGGTCCAATCTGTCGACGAGCGAGCCGATTGTCGATGATACCATCATGCAAGCAACTACAATGCATCTCATTCGCATGGAAGAGCTACCGCTTGAGCAGCGGATTGTCAGCCCTGTCGTTGAGACGAGCCTGCCAATCTTGTCTGCGTCTAGCAACATTGCTCAAGCGAGTTCCACCCCAGCTATTCACCTGCATGCTGTTAGAAACACCAGTGACGACTTGCAAAACGAGCGCGTTGAATCGGCCGAGTTCCCGCCAATGACACCGACAGGCAAGACTCGTGCCTCTTCATTTTCTTCTCCGAATGGCTATCCGTCGATTCGACACGACGGCGGCACTGATGCCGGCTCCAGTTTGAGCTCCAATCTCAGTGCCAGTCAGCCCGATCTCAGGGAGCTGTCGCGTTCCGCCAGTCCCGACCGATCCGAGGGAGCTCGAACGCCCCAGCCGCCCTTCCGCCCGCGCGTGCCCTCCGACACTAACAACTTATTCCGATCAGGGGCGCGTGTTTTTGTTCGTGATAGTCCTCACTCCTCGCTCAACACATCACCAAACTTGCCATTTTATTCGCCGTTGCCTCCTGGTGTTCCGCGGCCTCTGCTTGACAATGCGCAGCCCAGCAAGGAGCCAGCGTCCACAGCTCAGTCATCGTTGGATACACCTGCCGCATTGCGGCCTCGCGTATACTCGCTGCCTTCCTCACAAGTAGCCCGTCCATACCGCTCAGGTTCAAGCTACTCAAATCGTTCGAGTTATGTCGCCCCATCCCCTCCGACCAGTTACAGCGAGAGCCCAACCTCGCGCCACTCCTTTGTAAGCCCGTCCAAGGGCTCGCACGGGACGGCAACGCCAACAGATGTGGAGGTAGTACCCCCATGCCCCAAGTGTCCGAGATTGTTGGCGCTTTTGCGGCACCATCACGTGCCCGTCTCAGACGCGCTTGCGTCTGGCATTGCGGATGATGTCCGCTAGTGCAGCACATTCCGTTGTTTTGTTGTGTTTTGTTTCTACTAGTTGCTTTTTTTTTTTTGCTTTTTTTTTTAAGTTCGTTTTGCGATCAGTTTGCTCCCGTTTCGTGTTGTCGTTATTTTGCAATTTTCAGTTTTGTTTTGTTTTGTTTTTCAGTTTGCTTAGAAAAAAAAAGGTCTTGCGGTGATAAAGGTGGTGGTGTTGCGGAAACACCGATTTGTATTCGAGAGGGGGTGCAAATCGGGGATAGATACTTACCTGACACAGGGCAGCGTAGAAATTCACAGGTCGGGTAGCGTTGCGTTGAGCAAATCGACGAGAGTGATTTCGCAAAAGGAGCTGCAATTGCACAGCAAAGCCATCACAAAACACAACCGCGCAGGTTGGATGAAGACCATCAAGTGTACAGCTTGCTGCCTATAGGTCGTGAAACAACATGGGTCAGTCCCTCCGTTTCATCCAATATCAAAACCTGCAACACACTAAAACCAACTGAACGACACCAAGCGACACTGACCCGCTTGCAATGCGCTGGGGCATGCCTATTTCTTGGTTTCTGGACCAAAACGTCTGGTTCACTTCAGGACGGATTGAATGGTCTGCAGTCCTGCATGAAGACGATGTCTGCGCAGAGCTCTGGCTCTCCCAGCAGCGAAAGAATGCAAGTGCAGCACCTTTTTTCGAGTCTGAATCGTATTTCTCGTAAAAAATAAAATCCAAATGGGAATTTTAACGGATGCGGTCCTTGATGCCGACGGAGGTGGCAATGGCGGCAGCCAGCGAGGAAGGGTTGAGCTGGCCAGCGCACTTGGAGAGGACGCCAGTGGACTGGTTGGACTTCTTGGCGGCGGGGGCCGAGGCGAAGCACTTCCAGAAGCGAAGAGTCTCGTCGCTGGAGGCCGACACAACAGTCTCACCGTCAGGGGACATGGCCATGTGAAGAACGCGACCTTGGTGGCCGTTGAGCTCGGCAACCATCTGGAGGGTGGGGTACTTCCAGATCGTGAGGCGGTTGCTGGGCAGGCCGTGCGACGCGACAATCTCCTTGTGGTTCTTGGACCACATGAGCGAGGAGATCTGGGCACCAGTGTCGATGACGTTCATGAGGGCGCCGTTGGCAGTGTTCCAGAAGCGGATGTGGCGGTCAGCAAGGCCGGCGCCAGTGGCGAGCAGGTTGGCCTGCATGGGAGACCAGGCCAGAGCCTTCACGGCAGCACCGTGGCCTTCAAGGCTGTGGGCGGGGGTCGAGCTGGAGAGCGAGGTCACGCCGTCCCAGACAAAGACAGAGTTGTCGTTGCCACCGCTGGCAAGCTGAGTGCCGTCAGGGGACCAAGAGACGTTGCAAACAGCGCCAGTGTGAGCAGAGTAGGTGCCGACGTGGTGGTTGGGGAGGCGAACGTCGTGGTTGTGGATGGCACCAGAGGTCGAGCCGCTGGTCAGGATGTGCGAGCGCCACGACAGAGCGGGAACAGAGCCCTGGTGACCGACCATGTTGCGGATTTGCTTCTCGCGGTTGACATCGTAGATGGCAACGCTCGAGTCGCTCGATCCGACAGCAAGGTAGTTATCAGCCTCGCTCCACTTGAGGGAGGTGACGTGGGCGTCGTCCTTGAGCTCGAGGAGACGGCAGATCGAGCCGCTCGAGGCGTTCCAGACGTAGACGCTGTTGGACAGACCGACAGCGAGGAGGTTGTTCGAGTTCCAGTCGAGGACGTTCATGAAAAAGTCGTCGTGCATGCCGGGGGCATCAAGAGTCTTCTCGGGCACCTGGGGAACGACACGCATGGTCTGCTTGGTCTTGCCAGTCACAGTGCGAGCGCTAGTGGCGTTGGCATCGACGGTCGTCAGGGGGAGCGAAACAACCTTCTGCTTGAGAGCGAGAATGCTGGACTCGGCGGCCTCGCTGAAAAGGAGCTGGGACATCTCGGCACGGCTGCGCTTGCGCGAAGGGGAGGACTCGGCGGCGGCAGCGGTGGCGACAGGGGAGGCCTCAACCGACGCGGCTCCCTCGACGCTCGAGGCAGTGAAGGGAGAGTCGCGGAGCAGGTGGAAGTTGCTCAGCTCGAGGTCCATCGAGTTGCGGTTGGCAATGAAACGGTCGGCGCCAGAGCTGGGGCGGCGGCCAGTCGAGGTGCGGGAGCTGCCACGGCTGCCCATCGACATGGCAGACACGTTCAAGGATGCAGATGCGGGGGTCTGCGGGGCAGAGGTGGCAAGGAAGGAGGAATCGGCAAGGAAGTTCATGGTTGAAATCTGTTTCAAAAAAAAAAACGTTGTTGTTTCACGCAAAACGAGAAGCGGGAGAGGTAGAGTTGAAATGGATGAAAGGGAGGGAAGAAAACAGAGGAGACAAGCAAAAGCGCGCTTGGTAAAAGTGAAAGCAGGTCGCGTGGTGGAAAGAAGAAGAAGAAGAATTTTGCGGATCTCGAAGAAAACACAAAAGTGAAACAAAAAAAAAGACGTTTGTTTGATTCAAAAATTTGAAAAAAATAAACGGCTAGCAAATCGTTTCAGTGATGAAGGAGCAGCGTAGCAGGGTTGCAGATATGAAATCAGCGTGTTTTGGGTTTTGGCGTGTGACGCGAGTAAAGAAGCGTGTGAAGCTGTGGAAGCGAAAAGTTGGAGCTTTGAAGAAAGGCGCGAAGCGTTTGTTCGAAGTTGTGGGGGTTTTCTCAAAAGAGAGTGAACTGAAATATATTTGGATGGGAGTGAAATCAAGTAATTCAATGGTACGAGAAAACCGTGAAAAAGGCGTGCAAGAGTTTTCAAGGAGGTACAAATGGTTGGGGCCTGCGACAAATTCAAAAAACAAACACACAAATGGAACCAACCGAAGCCGAACGGTGGTTGAACAGAAGTATCAAACAGGTTCTGAGAATCACACCACTTCGCAGATCAATCCGTTTGATGATGATGATACTGTAAGAGCTCAGAGAATTCTCGCGCAATCCGTTCTTGATTTTTTTTGTTGCGTTTTGTCTTTTTCAACTGGCGCCTATGTCTGAGCATCTTCGTGTTCCAGTCTTGTTTTGTGCTGGTCCATCCAGAATGTTCAAAAAGAGCAGCCAATCACGACCGTCGAATCTCCGACGACGAGATGGCGATGAAGACGAACCAGCTACGGCGGTCCCATCCACCGCAGCTGCTGCAGCAGAACGACGCGTGCGCAGCCAAGTCGACGACGGCGCGAACGACAGCGACGAGGATCCATCCAAGCTCAAAACGGCAACGAAACAACCAGCCGCGGACGACGCGGACGACTCGGACGATGATGCATCCTCAGACGACGATGGCGAGGACGGCGATGACAGGAAGGCTGGCCATGTCGCGAAACGCGCGCGGCTGGTCACGACGGGCCTCGACGCAGGCACGTCGTCGACGTTGAGCGCAGCGTCATCGAGCGACGGGAGCAAGCTGGCGACGCCGTTCGAGGCAGGCAGACAGAGCCTCGAGCAAAGGAATGGTGGTCCTCGGATGTACAACGAAGCGGATCCAGTGCTGCGGAAGGGCGAAGCGACGTCCACGGGGCTGCGAGGGTTTCGCGCGGCGCCAATGAAGGCGGCCGCCAACATTCGCACAACCGTCCGGTTTGACTACCAGATGGACGTGTGCAAGGACTACAAGGAGACTGGATTCTGCGGCTTTGGTGATACGTGCAAGTTTATGCACGATCGTGGCGACTACAAGACGGGCTGGCAGCTGGACAAGGAATGGGACGAGCACAAGAAGGCTGCAGACAGCAAGCCAAAGACGGGTGCAAAAGAGGTGTTTACACGCGATGATGACTTGCCGTTTGCTTGCCACATTTGCCGAGGAGATTTTGTCAATCCCGTGGTGACGCGGTACGTATTCGAGCTCGAGCTGGTGGTGGGGGGGGGGTTTGTTGTGAGCTAGAACTTGTTTTGCTTGGAGTTTTGGCTGTTTTTGCTCACTTCTGGTCGTCGTCCCGTCATGCTGCAACCAACCTCCAGGTGTAAACACTACTTTTGCGAAAAGTGCGCGCTTGAGCACGCGAAAAAGTCGAGCCTATGCGCAGTCTGCCAAAGCGCCACCAACGGCATGTTCAACCGCGCAAAAGACTTGGCAGACGCTCTCAAACGACGGCAGAAGCGACAAGATGATTCATCGCAAAAAGAGCACGAACAAGCCATGCGCCGCTCGGCGGGAAACGGAATCGC
Source organism: Capsaspora owczarzaki ATCC 30864 (assembly GCF_000151315.2). NCBI lineage: Eukaryota > Filasterea > Ministeriida > Capsasporidae > Capsaspora > Capsaspora owczarzaki. The sequence continues at coordinate 819,900 of NW_011887303.1, read as the reverse complement.
CAACGACGACGAGGATGAAATTGAATTTTGAGATGTGGTTTTTTTGGTCAATGTTATCTTTTTCTTTCCATTCATAACAACACGATAATCAACACGTTTTTGATAACTGGCTGCGCTTGCTGCAACTAGCGAAAGGTCTGCTCTACTTCTTGTTGGCGTTCTCGTTATACTTTTGAAGCAGCAACTTCTTGAACTCTGTGTTGAAGCAAAGTGATGAGTCGAACGATCGGATAAGGGAAATGGTTGCAAGAGGGCAACGCAGTGTGAAGTTGTACCTTCTTGATTGGCCCACAAACCTGCTGCTTGGCCGTTCAGAGGGCTCTCGTTATTTGGCTCTACACGGGCAACAGCAAATCAGCCAAACAGTCGAGACGAAACGTAATTTTGGCTTCCGAGAATCACTCACCTCCGAGCAAGCTTTGAATAGACAGCAGAATAGTGCGAACGTCGTAGAGTGCAGACCATTTGTCCTAGAGTTTGCCGTTCGTTGCAGCACAGTGAGCACCCCAAAAGGAGAACAACAAAACAACAAAGCCATACTTTCCCCCCCCCCTCGACCTCGAGCTTGTCCTTACCTTCAGAATATCCAAGCAAATGTTGCCGCGCTCATCCACGTTGGGGTGGAAGCAGGGTGTCTCGAACGTGACAGTGGGGGCGTTGAACGGGTACGCGCTTGGGAACTTGAGCAAAAGCTTGTAGCTCAGACCCTCATACACCTGGATGAACAAACTCAAAAAGATGAGAGATCGCTGACGTATACAATGCTTGCGAACGTGCGTTGTCACATACAGTGCCGCTGACGCCCTTGATGGTGCCAATCCAGCTAAACAGCGAATCTCCCTGTGGGAAGGCCGAAATGCCCAAATCCGCCGCGCCCTGCACGAAAATACGAAACAAAATATGTCACATCGCAAATGTTAGTACTCGTCTGATGATTCGAACGACCATCACAGCATCCAGCAAAGCTGGTTTCAAAAAAAAAAAAAAAAAAAAAACAAAAGAAACGGCTCCGACGTTTGGCTTTTTTCAAAATATAACGGCTTTTGCTGTTACCATGAGTTGCATGAGTTCTTGCTGGAGTCTGATTTCGCGACAATCAAAGAAGAGCAGCGACATCAAAGAACGGCGAGCGAGAGAGACACACACACACAGTCAGTGGTCAGTGGAGAGTGAGCAAGCAGGCGAAACTGATGACAGTGTGAAACAACTCGGCCGTCTCAAATGTACAAAGGCAACGAGCTGCACCTTCGCGTGACGGCATGGCCATCCATGGTGGACGCTGTGCTCTTGAGCTTCGGGTTGGTGGCCGTGGCGGATGCGGTGCGTCGCGGTGCAGTGTTTTGTGACGCCATCAAAAACAGCAACAAAAAAATTAAAATAAGCTGAAAGGTTGAAAAAACCAAGAGTGCAAAAGAAAGAGGCGAAAGTTGCAAATGGAGAAGAGTATTGGATTAGGTTGGGAATTGGTGGATTATTAAGGAGAACAGAGAGTGACTTGAAGCCGGCGCGAGGACGAGTTCTACTGCCGCGACTTGCACTGTTTGACCGGATCAAACAAGCCTTCCAAAACACTTTTTCATACTGTAGGGATTTCGCAAACAGTACAGAATCCTTGACAATATGATCCGTACACACACAATCGGCTGGATCCTGGAAGAGGGAACGGCTGTAGATCAACTTTCGCAGTGGAGCTCGTATCCACCAAAAAGTCTTTATTCATCGATCAGCTGCTTCCATTGAGGAGCTGTACCTTGATCGTCTCCTTCAGCCCAGAGTGTATTGCGTGAATGAAAGCGATTCCACCCCACAGCCACAATCTGCAGTTGCTCGATACCGAGCAACTGCGAAATCTTGGACTTCCAGTACAGCAAAGTGCAGCGATCACACACGTCAAAATAGGTGAACAAGAGTAAAGTAAACTCCTCATTGCGACGAGTATTGAATGGAATGTTGTCGATGTGCAATGCCAGACTGGCAAGAGCAGCCGGGTCAGTGTCCGAGACCAATTCGAGCTTCTTTCCCTCATAGATTTCGGAAACGATTTTGCGATATTGGTCGCTGAGTTTAGACCCGTGATCTTCAGCACTGCCGCTTGCAGAAACAGCGGAGCTCACACTGGCACTCTGAAAGGGGGTCGAATGCGGGTGGATGCTCCGTAACACTGTGAGCACCAGGCTTGCGTCTTCGCGTGATTTTGGCGACCTCATCAAGTACCAACCAGAGTCAGAGTTGACGGGTGGTTCCTTTTGCAAAAACATGGCACGCGGTCTTTGCTGCCTCGCGTTGCAAAATTGCAAAGAGAGCGACAACGGCGAAACCGCTTGTGAAATCGTGTCGGTCGCCGAGCTAGAAGCTGTCAAAGTCATCTGATTCGAAGAGCGGGTAGCTGGCTCAGAAACCTGGACTGACGAGCTTGGTGAAATCGTGTCGGTCGCCGAGCTGGAAGCTGTCGAAGTCATGTGATTCGAAGAGCTGGGAGCTTGCGGGCGTGGTGTAGCGCGCCCTGACGAGCTTTGTGAAGATGTGGATCCAACGACAGTTTCCGGGCCCCAAAGACTGTAGACGCATGCTTGAGTTTGCTGTCCTGAAAGTTGAACCAGGTGAATGCTCAATGCATTGCCAAGGTCGTTGGTAGCTGGTTGCAGCAGTTTGACGCCCGTTCCGCATTGCTGAGAAGCCTCGACATGGTCTTTTTGTGCGTTCTCCAGCCAATATCTCAGCGACTTTTCTTGTTTTGTCGTTATGGTATCTTTCCCAAATTGTGACAAGGCTGTAGTCGCGGCTTGGAGGTGCTCGGCAAGCACTTGCAGGATGCACTGCAACTGACTGTGATCCAAAAGTTTTGGAAGCATGCGTCCTGTGGTTAGCCCGAGGGCGTCCGATAACGCGTTCCAAATTCGTGTCGCATGCGGCGAGTTAGAGCTTGAAAGCCACTTGTTATCGCGCATACATGTGGTCAGGGTCTCGCGGAGTTTCTCCAGCACAGTGTAGCGAGAGAAGTTTGATCGTAGGTACTGGTCGAAAGTGCAAAACTCGAAAAACGTTTTAGATTGGAGAGCCGTGCGTTCTTCGTCTTTCAACGTCTTCCAATGCAAGACCTTCGAGCGCCGGGGTTGAAGTTCTGGTGGGATCTCGGCACGTGGTGTCGGTTCGTCAGGTTCAGCTGTCTCCGTTCGAGAACAGCAAGGGCACAAACTTGACCAAACCATTTGAAATCGCGAAGAAAAAAAAAAAATGAGGGGTTTTCTTTTGGGGAGCTCATTTTCTTTTTTATTCGTTTATTTTTCAAAAAAAAAAAATGTCTTTCAACGATTTCACTCTCGCCGACCTCGCGTCGACAGACCCGATCACAAAAGCCCTTCCATTGACGAACGAGTCCCATCCAGGCAAGCTCGAAGTGCAGAGCATACGCAAGCTCGATCGCCAAGCAGTACAAGTGGGGCTGGTGCAGCAGCTCAACATGTCGACTCCCCTTGAGCAGGTTGCCGTGAAGCGCCTCTTGGACCTCGTATTCAAACCGAGCCCGTACCAATATGACCATACAACGGGTCGGCTTGACATGAGCCAGGGCAGGGTTTTGTCGCAGGCGCTTCGGGCACTGTCCTTTGCACTTCCTGGGACGTTCATTGACAATGTTTCTCAGCTTCTGCTGCAGGACAGGGAAATAGCGTCAGTCATCACGCTGGATCTCCATGGCAATTCCCTTCGTGACGAAGATCTTCCAACAGTCGTCCAGATTGTGCGGCTATGCCGTCCACTGATTGTCAACCTACGCTCAAACCGCTTCGGTTACGGTTATCCCAACCCTGAAACAGCCGAGTTGCTTTGCCAGATTTGCAAAGTGGACAGTGTCGTGTTCGTGGACATTGCTGGCGAGATGTTCACCGGCAGCGATTGGCAGCCCCTGTATCAAGTATGGGAGCGTCACCTGTGGACAAAGCTAGTGTTCATTCCTCTTCACTGGCTTGCAGGGCATGACTGGGAGCAGACAGATATCTGTGGCGAGCATCGCACTCTTTCCAAAGAAACGCATCGTCTGTACTACTACTTTCAAGAGTACGAACCGGTGTTTGATCAGCAACGTCTGGCAAAAGTGCTGAGCGACGGGTCCGAAGAATGGACACAGGCTCGCGCTGTGCGGTCGTAAATCGTCTGCGAACGGTTCTGATTGAGTGCTGTATATTTGAGCGCGTGCATCTTACAATACAAGGTCATTTTCCGCATGACTATTGGGGCTGAGTGGCATTGTTGAGGGAGATGCCGGTTTCCTTCCCCAGTCCGAAAAACGCGTGCCTGAATCCACCTCTTCCTATGCTCCCTCATAATTGATAGATCCGACCTAAAAATGCTGGACAACTGGAATTACCATCTGACGCAACATTCGCAAGGTTGAAATACAGTTGTCACTCCTCTTCTATTGGATGCGACGCAGGGACGCGCTGCTTGTGCCAGGCACACGGCTCGGCAGCAACAGCAGCACCAACCATCATCATCATCATCATCATCATCATCATCATCATCATCATCATCATCATCATCAACAACAACAACAACAACGCCATAATTCGACTAACACTTGGAATAACAATCACGATGAGTGCACGCTGGTGCGCGTTGCCTGCTCAACAGCGTCCGATCGCCGAACACGGCAGCAGAAGAGTGCCGCGAGTGCGTCCGCGGGTCTGACGGCATCCCTGCGACGGCAGCTCAATCCAGCGCTCGTGCTCGTGCTCGTGCTCCTCCTCCTCCTCGTTCAAGCCGCGCGAGCACAGCAGCAGCAGGTGCGCAACGAAACGACATTCACTCCCCTCGTCCCCCCCCCTCCGTCCCCCCCACCTCTCTCCCTGACTCTTTCTCACCCACTGCTCGGCTTGCTTCACTGTGCACTTGCACAACATGAATCACTCGGCCTCGCACACAAGCCATTCCCCTCGCCTTTTGGGGTGATCTTTTCGCTTGTTTCCTATGTTACATCCATTGCGCTTTTCTTTTTCTTTTTTTCCTTTTTTTTTTCTTTTTTTTTAATCCTGACAACCCTCATGAGGCTTTGGTCTCGCTGGTGGTTTCAGGTTTGGTATTCTACGCTTCTCTCTATGTATTATGCTCGTGAGGGGGGGGTTCCTCTCTCTGCCCCGCCCGAAGAATGGAAGCAAACACATCGTTTCGACTGTATTTTTTCAATGTTTAGATCTGAATCGATTTTTGCACTTTGTTCTCGTTTTCGTTCTTCGTCTATTCCAACGTTTTCGTGTTTTGGCTTGGTGTGGAAGTGGTGCGACGTCGTCTTTGAATGTTTGAGCTATGAGGAGGTCGGGGGGGGGTGGGAGGGGGGGGCGTGCTTCAAAAACAGAAGGACCCGGGCCCCATGCATTGAATCGATCACTTCGTCGTGTCACCCATTGAGTTGTGTGTGGTGAATCGGTGCAAGCGCGGGTGTGTATAGACTGCAATGCATGCATTTGGTGGGGGGGGAGAGATTGGCGACCAAGAGTCGTGCTCCCATGGGAGAGCGGAGAGCGCCAACGTTCTTGTAAATCGATCGAGGCTGGACTGTAAAAATGGTAAAGGACACCCGCCCACCCAATTTCATACAGCTATCCATATCAGCAAACATGTCGAATCTAATCTCGTCCGTCAAATCAAATTGAGCAACTCTCCTTTTGAACATTTTGCTTGAATGCACACGCTTTCGAGTGGAGCACGCAACGCTCTGTCGCTCACTGGGTGACTTCCTCGTGGTGTGTTTGCACTCTCTTGTAGCCACGACTGCTGGGCCCGAGCAATCTGCAGCAAATTCTCGAGCAGAAAGTTCAAGAAGTCACCCAAACGGGCAAGTTATCCGAACCAAGTGCTGCTAGTAGCTGGGTACGGGCGTTTGTTTTCAAGGCAATTGAAGCTTTATGAAGCTTTATTTGTTGTTGGGTAAATCCACGCTCACTGTTTGCGTTTGCGGTGGTTTGTTTGTCGTTCGTCTCCAAACCAGACGCCTCTACATATTGCATCCTATCTCGGCAACGCCGATTTGACCCTGTTCTTTCTGAATCATGGAGCGCGCACAGATGCCTTGCACATCACAGCACGGCACGCTCGTTCGGGTAAGAGTGGGCTTTTTGTTGGTGAATATAGCCTGTCCTGTATCTCACTGACTTTGACCCGCCATGCAGCACTCCACTATGCAGTTTTGGCGTGGGATGAACGCAATCGATTGCAGCACGGCGTTTTGGTCAATCCGGCCACAAATTGGACGGCAGTCATGTAGGTCTCCTATTGTTGAACCAACAGATTGAGTTTTGTTGCTTTGCTTGGCTTTTTGTCTGTCGTCGCTCACCGTGGGATTGATTGGACGACCCGCAGTCAACATCTCGTCAACCATGGCGCCTCACTCTCGGTGGTTGACGAACACGGACTGACGCCGCTCCACCACGCTGCCCAAGCCCATTTTTGGGAAGCCATCCCGTTGCTGGCCAGCGAGATCAGCTGCCCCATGACGTCCTATGGCTTGCGCGTCAATCCACCACCAAAGCACACCACTGCTCTGGCCTCGATCAACCCAAACAAGCCTGGCTGGACTGCACTGCACTTTGCCATCTACTCCAAACGATGGTTGATGAGCGTTTGCACATGGATTCTCAAGAGCGCAACCGACCACCCTGCCAGTCAACAAGACGGTTCCCTTCCCGCGGTTTTGCACGACAGTCTTGCTGCACTCCGGCTGACTGTCACCGCGGCGGCGTTGGATTCCTCGAAAGGTAAGCAAATTTCGCCTCAAACACAAAGCTGCTGTTGGTGTGCCTGGATGTTGCACGCGAGCCTCACTCTTGTGTTGGGTGACCGTGTGTGCCTCATGCAGTAAGCTGCGTCCCTGCAGTCTTTCGGGCTGCCATCTTTCGGTGGAATTCGGCGTTCGTGAGCCATCTGGCCTCGCACTGCCCTGCTTCCACGCTACCACGAGATTCGCAAGACTCGGATGGGTGGGCTCCGTTGCACTTGTCTGCTGATGTTGGCGATGAGCAAGGCACCTCGCTTCTCGCATCACTGCTCCGAGCGCAGATGGAAGAGGCCAATCGCGAAGCGAGCGCTCGACGCTACCACCACCACCCCCACCAGGTCGCAGTTTCAGAGCAACAAGACTCGACTCTTGGACCTGCTTCGGAACAAAACCGGGAGTTTGTCACGCGATTGCTACGGTCGGGTTTTACGCCGATGCATTTGGCGATGGCCCGCGGGTTTCCCCAAATTGTCAATGTGATTGAAAGGGTTCTCCAGGGCGGCACAGAGTCGGAGATGACATCCCTTCGATCGCTCGCAACCATCAAGGATTCGTTCGGGCGGCCATGGGATTTGATTGACGTTCGTCGCACACCCTGGTGGTGGTTGCTGTATCCGGCAAAGCCGGCGCCCGTCCCGCCACCCATTGTCACGCCAAGACCGCTCCCTGCCCCGCCGCCCTTGGTATTCCACGGGCTTGCCTGGATCACCGCAAAGGAAAAGACCCAGCCACTGCTTGCGGAAGCTTCAGGACCGGTAGATCTGGTCGTTGAGGATGCCTCGCGCCTGTGCGATTTCGATGTCCGAGACGCCGCACAATTGACGCGCCGACAGTTTGAGCGAAACTACCTTCACCTCCGTCGGCCCTTGTTGATCAAAGGTGGCGTGGCCAACTGGCCAGCAATTGCCAAATGGACCAACGAGCACTTGCTCCGTACGTTGGCTACGTGGATGGGGTTGGGGTTTTTTTTTTTTTTTTTTTGTTCGGCTCTGTGTGTGAGACACTCGTCTGACTTACGCCTTTGTTGCCTTTTTGCTTTTTTTTTTTGTTCATTTTGCGTTAGACGAGTTTGGAGACCGGAAGTTTGTGGCCTCCACCATTCCCTATGCAGCGCAGTACAATTTGCAAGACACACGCATCACACTGCGCGACTTTCTGAACGGCAGTCATGCCACTGGCTCTGAGCAAGGCACCATGGCCCATTGCTGCATTTCCTGTGAATGGATGCCTGCAGACTGGTCTGAGCGACTCACCCGCCTCGGAATCTGCGACAAGTGTGCGGATGCATTGAACCATTCGCACAGCGCGCTGCCCGTTGCCCCAGCACCGCCGCTTTACATTTTTGACAACACGTTTATCAACGCGCCGCCCGGTGTTGCAGGCTCACTGGCTGGTTCCCGGCGACAAGCGTTCTTGAACAACGATGTTGTCGCACCAACCTGGATGGAGGATCATTCCATGCACGCCGCCCAGTTCATGTTTGGACCTTGCCTTTCTGGCGCGCCAGTCCACTTTCATACTGACGCTTGGAACGGCCTCATTCGAGGACGCAAGCGTTGGTTTGTGTTTGCACCGGTAAGTAGATGCTGATGGCCGTTGATCAAAGGGGGGGGGAAATGTGGATCCCCTGCTGTACCGTCGTTTTCTCACTTGTGTGTTGGTGGGTATCTCAGGGCGCATCCTTCATTTCCAAAGAGCCAGTTCTTGAGTGGTTCCGACGAGAGGAGGAGCGGCAACGCATGATTCAAAAACACGGCGAGCATGCGCCAGCCACTTTCCTCGAATGCATCCAGGAGGCTGGCGATTTGATGTACATCCCAGACAGCTATGGTCACGGTGTGATCAATATGCAAGAATCTCTGGCAATAGCGGTCGAGTTTGTCAACCGCGCATAGCCTTGATTTTTTTTTTTTGTTCATCTTCTCCTTCTGGCTGTCACTCACTCGCTCGCTCTCATGCCCATATTTCACACAGTCAAACCCAATTCATTTCTACCTGTACTTTTACTTTGTTCGGGCTCGGACATTGTACACTAATGCAATAAAGCATGCTGTCCGCATTGGATGCGATTAAGATTCGATTGGCATTTGGGAAAAAGAAAACACAAAAAGGCCGGACATTTGCACACGCTGTCAATGCAATCATACTTGGTGGCATTATGCTTGAGTCGACTCTGGCGCAGCGGCGCTGCTGCTGCTGCCGCCGCTGCTGTTGCTGCTGCTGGCTGCGTTCGACCCGCTGGCTCCGGCAGCTCGAATAACAGGGTCTGTGGACAGTTTGGACAAGGATTGAGCGATGAAACGCAAGAGTTAGTACAACGCGCTGAAGGTAAAAACGGGCAAATCATTGAAGAAAAGAAAGCAAGCAAAAGCGAGGAAACGTACGGAAGTAAGGGTGTTGGAGGGCTTCGGGCGCAGTAATGCGTTGCTGCAATACCAGAGAATTAAACAAATGATCAGTCAAAACAAAAAAACAACTAGGACTTGCGAAATCAACAATGAATGAAAAAAGCGAAAATGCTTACGGCGTGATCGTATCGTAGAAGCTTATCGAGCAAATCCAGGGCTTCGGGAGTAATGAAACGCTTGTTATCAGCAGTGACAAACTTATCCCATGATTTGCGGGGATACCGGCCCAGAATGTTGTCGTAGTGGGCGCCCAAGTTGATGTTGTATTTGTCGAGATAGGCGAAAAGCTCGTCCGTGCCGAGGACCTTGGCGATTTTGATCAATTGATCATAGTTATCATGACCATGGAAGAAGGGCTCTTTGCGGAAGATCTGCAGAAACAGCGAGCGGGGGGTCAGATTGGGTGTAGAAGACAACAAAAAAAAAGGGGGGGGAAAAATGGGGGGAAAAAAAAAAACATCTGGGATAGCTCCATCAACAAAAAATCGTCGTGCTCACCATGCTGGCAAACATGCAGCCGAGGCTCCACATGTCAAGCGAATAATCGTACTCCTGGAAGTCGACCAAAAGCTCAGGGCCCTTAAAGTAGCGAGAGGCGACGCGAACGTTATACTCGCGGCCAGGGTGGTAGAACTCTGCCAAGCCCCAGTCGATCAAGCGCAGCTATAGGAAGAAGAAAGAATGATGCGATGAGTCAAAATGGACGGGGAGCAGGCCCAGAAAAGCAAAAAACCAAAAAACGTGACAAAAGTCGGTCCGTACCTGGCGCTTGGTGTGGTCAATCATGACATTGTGCGGCTTGACATCACGGTGCATGATGCCGTTCGAGTGGCAGAAATCAAGGGCCTGCAGCAGAACAAGAAAGTGTCAAGAAACGAACAAAACGTTAGCAAGCAAAACAAAACAAAATCACGCCGAAACACACACTTTGGTTTCTTGTATTTACCTTCACCAGCTCGTACAAGTAGAAGCGAATGTCGTAATCGCTCAGTGTTGGGTACAACACCTTGAAGTCGACGTTGTCGACATGCTCAAACACGAGTGACGGGATTTTGGACTGCAGCACGAAAAAGCAAATGTCAGAACACAACTCCAATCCTCCGCCTCCGCCTCCGCCGCCACAACATCAGCGAGAAAACCCCCTGCAACATGCACTCACCTGCTGATCCTTCACAACATCGTACAACGAGATGATGTTGGTGCCTCCGCACAGGTTTTGGAGGATTTTGATTTCACGCTTGATCTTCTTCTTCTTGACGGGCTTCAAGATTTTGATGACGCACTTGGCGTCGTTGGTGATGTTGATGCCCTCGAACACCTCGCTGTACTTGCCACGGCCGATCTTGCGGACGATCTGGTACTTTTCCTGCGACCTGTCAGTGCAAAAGACAAAAGGATTGAGTAAAAGTGGCTATTCAGTCGCGCGCTCCTTCGCCTTCCTCGCGCCTCCCCCGCTTCAAAGGTAGTAAATCAGTGCGTGCTTTGATTCAAAAAAAGCGACGCTCTGGACTGTGGTTCGTGCAGTGAGCAAAACGAGAGGGGGCCAAAACGAGAGGCCATGCTCTTCAAAGCCATGGCTTCGGGCTTTGTTTCGCCGTCCCGTCAGAGCAGAGCGGGGAGGAGGAGGGGGGGGAGGAAGAGGGTCGCAATGTGTGTCTTTGGGGTGAAGGGGTTGAGTTGTTCGAATGTGTGCTGTTGAGGAAAGACGGCGCGATGGTCGAACAGCCAAGAAAGAGAGAGAAAAGGACGACGGAAAAAAAAAAAAAAAAAAAAAAGGCTACAGAACGAAGCAGCAGAGGCGGACGGAGAGGGGAGAGCGAGAGATGACAGGAGATGCAAAGAGAGAGAGAGAGAGAAGAGTGTAGGATGATGATTCATAGGACATGGCGGCGTCAGACGAGAGAAAGAGCGAGAAGAGAGGAACAAGAACGAAGCAAAAGGGGAAATAAAAAAAAAAAAAAAGAGGCAAGGGAAAAGTCATCCAAAAAAAAAAAAAAAAAAAAAAAAAAAAAAAAAAAAAAAAAAAAGGTCGCGAGTTGCTGGAGCATTGAGAGCGGATGATGGGGACGATGGTGCATCTGTCGACTCACCCCCATTGAATCACAAGCGACTCGTAGTCCCAGTACTCGCGCGGACGGTGCACGTTGACGTCCTTATAGACGCGAGCGCGCGATGTCATTCGAGAACAGAGCAGAAAGAAAGAGAGAAAGGAAAGACTGGAGCTCATTCTCAGACGAACGGGCCTCCATGTCATGTCGGTAATGTACAAGATAGAGTTGGTGATGGTGCATTGAATAATCTTGCGAAAGACAGCTTCGGCAAAAGTGCAGGGATGGGTCAGACTTGGAACTCTTCAACTGTTCGCTTCAACTCCCCACTCCACCTCCCTCCGCTTTCCAAACCGATCCTGAAGCATTCTCACTTGCTTCAGGTAACACTTCCCCTTCACTTTGATTTTAACCAAAACAAAAGCAGCCAAGCATCGATGACTCGACCCAGCTCACTTCTCCTTTCCAACATCTTCCAGCTCTCAAGTGCTCAGCCGCCATTCGCCGACAATGTCGTACGACTCGGCTTCAGCGGCGTCGCTTTCGACACCACTTGCGAACGTTGCACGAAGAGTGAACAACCCTGTATTCCGATGCAAGAAGCCAGGGTAAGCAGGCAAACTGCATTTTGCGTTTGGCTGTTGAAACGCAGCTTCAATCGCTGTCTGAGCCGCCAGATTGGCTGAAAGTTTGGGACCGCCAGCACACTGCTGCAGTGTTCAACGTCGGCACGCATGTTACTGCTATGTGTCTCATTCATTGAGATCTCGTTTGGTTAGATGCTCGTTCTATGGCAATGCGACCTGGCAAGGGTACTGCTCAGCCTGCTACCGCGAAGTCCATGCGACTCCAGTGAGCGCACTCGCGAGCCCTCCACAGCTGCAGCAGTCGCCGTCAATGCACCAGCCGCAGTACCACCACAACTACCACCACCACCAGCAGCAGCAGCAGCAGGCGTCTCCCGTGCACGTGCCGGTCGCTGCTCCTCCTCCTCGAGTAAGTGGTCATCATTGCGCGCGTCTCTGAGTTTGGCTGCATTTCACCCCCGATGATGCGACAATCCTGTGTGCTTGAATGACAATGCCGCTCATTTGAGAAGCATCCCACTTGCGCAGAAACCAACTGCTGCAGCTCCTCATGCAGGCTCCAATCATCAGAACGCCAATACTGCGTACTCGTCGCCGCCCTCGATAGCGTCCATCTTGGGCTCTGCGTCTTCCTCCAGTCCGCCCCAGCAACCGTCCACACGTGCTCCTGTTGTCGACGATGCGAACGCCGATGTCGGGAATATTTTCAACGACGAGTTGCGAAAATCTGGTAACGCTGTTGTTCTGGAAGCGAAAATCGATGCCAAATCTCCTCGCGCGTTGACTCATTTGACACCTGTGCGCTGTGGTAGAAACATCCGAGTCGAGTACAGCCAAGTCAGTGGTAGAACGCGGTGTAGATCGGCTGCTGAAGGCCGGAGCCAGGTGAGCTTTGCAATTCCAGAATCTTGTCTCCGTTTCGCCTGTGTTCTGACCGGAAACACATTGATTTGATATTTGCCGTGGCTACCGCGACATGACTGTGCAGCACGCGGATATTCAACTACCTGCGACGCGGGAAAAAGAGCGGCGAAGACGAAGCCCAGAGTAAATCCGCAAACAACAAGAACGCCTCGACCGAGCCTGCAGAGGAGCCGCCAGCCAAAGAATTTACCTTCCATGACTTTTTAACGGACATGAAGAAGCCGCAGGCCCAAGATCTGGTCATGCAAACAAAGCGGTACGCCGCGACGCTTCTATTTAGCTACATGTTTGCGCGCACCACTCACATGCGTCTTCATTCTCCTCCTTGACGCAGATTCATTGAAAACTTTTCAACGTCGACAGCGCTCAGCAGTGAAGAACAAAGCGAATCTATTCAAATTTTCCTCCAGGTAAGTGTGCGCACAGCAAGCAAAGTACGGTTTTGGATGTTCACTGCTTGCTTGTCCGCTTTTGCAGAACATGGGCAATCGCATCAGCACGCACCCGCTCTGGAAAAATTCTCAACAAGAAGAGCTCGAGAATGCTATTGACGGCATCGAGAAATACGTCATGACGAAGCTGTATTCTCAGTAAGTCGTTCAACACTTGTTTTTTTTTTTTTTTGTTGTTGTTGTTGTTTCTTTGTTTTTCGTTTCTTTTGCTGTGGTCTTTCTATAGCCTCGCTCGTTTTCGTGCTTGCATGTCGCTGACCCCTTTGTGGAATACCAGAGTGTTCTCGCCGTCGTCGACAGATGACACGGCCAAAGATGAACTCATCGACCAGCGCATTCGACGCTTGCGATGGGTGACGCTCGGTCATCTTGGCCTGGACGCAATGGAGCTCAACGAAAAGTGCGACGAGCCTTTGAAGGCCGCAATGCATTGTGAGTGAAAGTCGAGCAAACCGTTTTGGGAACGTGAGCTGGATGCTCATTTCGTTTTTTTCCTGCACCTCTGGGCTTTTCCAGCGCTCTGCGAAATGGATGCCAAGCGAGCTCCTCAAGACAAGGTCGCGTGCATTGTCAAGTGCAGCAAACTTGTGTTTAGTACGGCACACAGCTTTGTTGAGTTGGCGTCGTTCGTCTGTGTTGCTCATCTCGATTTACATTTGTGGCCTTGAACTCGCAGCTATTCTACAAGCCATGGCTGGCGCGTCCCATGCAGCGAGTGCGGACGAGTTTCTGCCTGTTCTGATCTTCACTGTCATCCGCGCGCACCCCGCTCGGTTGCAAAGCAACCTCCAGTACATTTCGCGGTTTTGCAACCCAACTCGTCTCATTTCTGGAGAGGGCGGTTACTTTTTCACGAACATGGTAACGATGGCATGAAGTGTGACAGTTGGTCGCGCGGACAGGTGCGCAGACTCGATTTGGATTTTGACGATTTCGTTCTCCTCCTCCTCCTCCTCCTCCACCAACACCTCCCACTTGTAGTGCTGTGCCGTAGCCTTCTTGGAAAACCTCCAGGCCAGCTCATTCAAGATGGACGAGCAAGAGTTTACCAGGTGAGGCGCAGCATCATCGTGATTTTTGGCAAATGAACAAGAGTTGTTGCAGTCCTCGCAAAGCGGGTGCTGGCTCACTCCTTTTTGCTACCTGCTCACTCTTTCTGCAACAACCAGCCGAATGAACCCAGAGTTTGAAGCGGACTGGGCGATTTTCGCCAATTTGCCCAACGCGCCGAGCGGGCAAATCCAGCACGACAACCTATTGTTGGCGAGCAGACTTGCAACACGCCAGCAAGCTTCCACGCAAAGCCTGAACGACCTTCGCGCAAGTCTGCAAGGCGTCATCCAGTTTTTCGAGAGTTTCGCGCCGCCGTTGTCGCAACCCGTCGCCCTGCCTTTGTCCCAAGAGCCCGTGCCAGCACAGACGGAGTCGAGTGTGTTGCTTGACTCGTTGGCTTGATTTTTGTTCAACCATGCTGTACAGGAATGAACTAAACGGGGGAGCAGCATTGCTCCAAAATTGCATCTCAATAGCTGTTGTCCAATCCACTCCCCTCCCCTCCCCTCCCCTCCTCCCCCTTCTTGCATCCAATGAAACTAGGCCCAGACGCAGCAACAATCATATAAGCAAAATTGTCTATGGTTAAGAACAAAAATAAAAACCACGGGCAATTCCAAAAGAGAGGCAAGTCACAACAACATGTTTAGTTGGCAACAGTGACGTTCTGGAGGCCCTTGAACTCCTTGGTCTCGACAACCTCGACGAGGGTGTAGAGCTTCTCGGCGGACTCCTCATCCTGGTTGCGCTTGCGTTGGAGCTGGACGCGGATGCGGAACGGGACGTTGCGGACACCCTTGGACCAGATGTGGCGGTTAGTGTCGACGGTGAGGCGGACATCCTTGGTGCCCATCATCTTCTGGGCGAACTTGCGGATCTCGTCGCAAGCGCGGGGGGCACGGCGCTTGAAGCCGACGCCGTGGAGGCGCTTGTGCAAGTTAATGGTGTACTCGCGAGTGACGACGTCCTCAACGGCCGTTCGGGTGCGCTTAGCCTTGTTGTCCTTAACCATGATCTGTGGAAGGGTTTTGAGAAGAGCGAGTGGTTCAGAAGGAAGGTGAGAAAAACGAGTGGAGGATGGAAGAGAGAGGGAACACGATCGAAAGGCCTTCTTCTGCCTTGCGTCCTGCCGCCGTTTCGCCACCAGCAACCCCACAAACATGAAATCCTCGCGGCAACCATCCGCGGGGCTGGGAATGACGATGAACGAGGGGACTGCCGAAGCAAGATGCAACGCAATAAAAAAAATAGTGGCCAGAAGCTTTTCTCGCTGCTCTGACGCGTCTGATAGCCAGCCCAAAGCCGCCGCACTGGACCCGGTGGCGTGCCCTCTACACTACTGGGCATACTGCGCATGACAAGCAGCCGAGCGGCGAGAAAAGGCGTCGAAATGGCGTCCAACAGGGGCAAAAAGACGTTCAAGACGTGCGTCCTTCCGCCCAAAAAACCGTGCTCCGCCTTGTCCTGGCCCTTTCTGCCCTTCGTGCCATTGCACCCCACCCCTCTCACACAACAATCATGATCAGGAGGATGTGCCACGTCGGATTGAGGCTGGAGAACGGAGGGTTGGTGGAGCGATAGCCGTACCGAGGCGGGGAAAGAGAGAACGAGTCCCAAATCGAGTTTGGTTGAACTTTACAATTTGTTTCGGATTATTATTTTATGATTTTTTTTTTCGACCACTCTTTGATTTTCCATTGCATTTTGCATTGAACCGAATTCTTCTTGGTCTTTGCTGCTGAATTCCCGCCTCCTCGATTGTCGTCCGAGAATTCTAAGAAACCAAAACAAAAAACCAAGTACAAATGAGCGAGGCCAGCAGCACCCATTTGCAGATCAACGCGCTCGCTGCCGGCGGGATTGAAGCAGTGCACGAGCTGCTGCGAATGGTCCGCCAGCTGTCGGTCGCGATGCAGTCGTACCAGGTCGAGCGGGCATCAGCCTCGTCGTCGTCGTCTGCATCATCGTCATCGAACGGCGCGAATGCGAGCAGTCTGATGAGCGGGCCTGCGTCGTCCGAGGCAGCCGCGCCAATGGATGTCGCCCAAGATTTGGCGCCAAGACCAAACGCAGTGATCACCTCGACACTCGCAGAAGCCCAGACGCATATTGCGACAATTCGACGAGCTGTCGCGCACATTGCCGAACTGGCACCTGAAGATGCATTTTCAGTACGACTTGTGCGACTTTTTGCTTAGAATTTTGGAACTTGTGCACTCACTCACCATCGCCTTTTATTGAACAGATCGGCGCAGTCAAGCCAATACCACCAAGAGGAGCTGCATTGCCTGTCGACATGACCTCGGAAGCAGCGCTGGCACTGAAGAGCCAAAACGGCTCGCTGAGACAAGAAATGGCGCAGATCAATCGGGCCCTCGTCGCGTCGATTGCGTACCTGCGTGAGAGTCTGTACCAAGTCAACTCGCTGCTGGTAGCACAGTATCCTGCGCAGCAACAGGAAGACGTATTATCGCTGGATGAGTTGATGAAGGCGCTCACACTGCCTCCACCCGAAGCGCCGGCCAAGCCACAGACCGTCTCGCCTCTTGCATCCCAGCAGGACAAATTTGAGACAGTTGCTAACGATGCAAACGGCAATGAGGATGAAAATGGGTTTATTCTGGCCGAATGACCCCCAACGTTTTCGTGTATTTTTGTTGTTGATCTGATTATATATTGATAGCTTCATCCGCAGCTGTGTTATTGAGGTGGGGCTGTTGTGTCTCCTCGAAAATGGGTGCTGTCGTGTGGCGACCCTGCGTTAAGACCCGAGTTCGTCCTGGGCAACACGACAAACGTGGCGATTAGACTCTGCACTTTAAAAAGTCAAACAAAACTTCAACGAAAACGTCTGCTACATACCCTTGTGCTGCTAGCTGGGCACGAAGTTTGGCAATCTCGCTTCGCATTTCGCGGATTTGTTTCTCGTGGTACTGAGCGTGCTCGACAGCTGGATAAACCAAGAAACGAACGGGAAAATGACGAGATGAGACACATGCTTGGTTTTCCCCTCACAAACACACACACACACCAGCAAGCGCCGCTATTGCGCAATTCGCACCTCGACGGATGACTGCAGCTTTGCTGGTTTCAGGAGTCATGCCAAGAACGCTCTTCAGATCGTCAAACCCATCCTTGAGATCGTCCCTTCGCTTCTTTTCGCCAACCTTGTGTGTATTTTTGCGCGCTGTGACACTGGCGACCGCCTCTTCGTCCATACCCAATTCACTGGAAACAAAATGGTGCAACGACAGTAAGAAACAGAAAAGCAAAGGCACGAAACAGCACGAAAACGGCCCAGAGGACAAAAGCACGAAACTTACTGTCCTTTGCCTTCAATCATGGTTTGATAGTTGCTCTTTGAAGGAAGGGCGGCCAAAGGGACGGCGCCTGTCGAAACAGAAAAAAGAATGAGACTCGTGAAAACCACAAGACCGCGCGCACAACAGATTCCATCGACATACCTCGTGGAAGGACCATTTTGGGCACACCAGAGCTGGAAGTGTTGGCAGGAAGCAACATCGGCGAGGGAAGCATGCGTGCAGCAGCCGGATCGGTGGGACGTGCGGGCGCGAGAACGGGAGACGGTTGGGTTGAACCGAAGCCAAGGAAATTAAGGTTGGGCGCCGCAGTCATGCGTGGGGACGGAAGAGGCGGCAGAAAGTCGTGTGACATGGGCAAGCCTGCCGTTGGCATGGGCGGGGGCAGCTTCATTCCGGTGGCGTCGTGTGGCAGGTCGTCCACTTGCATGCCGATCAGAGACATGGGCGTTAACGGGACTCCACTCAATACAGCAGGGCTGGTACTAACACTGGCCGAAGCGCTTGCCGTCGCAGAGCCAGACGTGTTGCGGCGTGGCGTTGTTGATCGCTTGGAAGTGTCCACGCTTGCGCGAGGTGCTCCCATCGGCACAGCACTCGAGCCGAGTGACATGTTTGGCATCAAGTGACTCTCTCCCGAGGGAAGCAATGCAGGAGAGAGTAACGGCGTCATTTCCCGCGCCATTTGCATCTGCAGGGCGTTCATGGAAGGCGTCAAGCTGGACGTGTGCGCGGCGATGGCGGCTGCGGCGGCTGCGACAGCGGCAGCCATCACTTGATGCCCGCTCGCATTGGTCAATCCGAACGAATTCGCCGGGAACAGTCCTGGATTGACTGCAGCGGCCGCGATCTGTTGTTGCTGTTGCTCCTGTTGTTGTTGTTGCTGCTGTTGCTGCTGTTGCTGCTGTAGTTGTTGTAGTTGTTGTTGAGCAGCAACATCACTCGCAGTCACTCGCGGCGAAGGCAACGGAGTGAACGACCGCCCGCCGGCCTCGGGATGGGCATGCATGAGAAACGGCGATGGACCTGGTGTCAGGAACTCGTTCGGATGGCTGAATGGCAGCTGGGTCGTCTCGTGAACACTGGCAGATTGCAGGTTCATACTGGTTGCGGTTCCGAGCGTCGCGCTCTCGATCAGCAGACGGCTGTTGTCCGAGCGCCCGCCAGTCATGGACAGCCTGCCCTGTTGTTGCTGAGCATCCATCGCAGCATCGCCAAAGTCAAACCCGTCATGGTCGGCGTCGTGAAGCAGCTGCTGCTGCTGCTGGCGGCCGTGACTCGGGCCAGCGAACAGACTCACCTCGCTTCCGCCGGTGGTCTGGAGCCTGCGACTGCTGCGCCTGGCCGTGTGCTCCAGCAGCGGTTGTTGTTGTTGTTGACTTGCGCCCATTGCATTCGGAGAGGCGGCAGCAGCAGCAGCGTGGTCGTCCAGCATGCTCGACATCCACTCGTCCAGCATGTCTTCGGGCAGGTTCAAACCGCCGACGCCGCCGACATCCTCATCCGCATGGCCGCTGCTCTGCTGCGAGCCCACCACCACCGCCGCCACCGCAGTGTCTGGTGATGCAAACGACGACAGCGACGCAGCGCGCGTCTCGGCCAGAGTGGCCATCCGACCTCCGACACTCTGCCCGTTCGCAGCAACAGCTCCGCTTCCATTTCCATGCGGGGCAGTACCTCCGACGCCGCCGCCGATGGCTGGAGAACCGCTCCCGTCGCCATTGTAGCCGAGCGTCATCATCTCATCCAGCAGTGGAAACCCAGTGAAGCCATGCGCATGCGACAGGTCGCTTTGCTGCTGATGGTGATGCTGCTCCTGTCGAGCGAGCAGGTGCTCCTTTGGCATTGGGAAAAAAGCAGCACAATAAGAATGACACCAACGGACTTTAATAGATAACTGTACAATGTTCAGCTTGCAGAGGTTGGGATAGACCCAGAGTGAAAGGGGTGGTGTGTGTTACTGCATGGATTGTGTTGGAGGTAGAAACCAGAATTTGGCGGAAAAAAGTTCAGTTTCACCATCTTCAAAGCTTGATTCATGAAGTGCTGCCGTCCATGAGTTCAGACTTGCTCGAACGCGTCCTTGTGTGAAGGGAAAAATTGCCCAAGAAAAATGGTGAGGAAAGCAGGCAGTGTACTACAAATTCTCACCAACAGCGTTGCCGACTGTGATGGTTCGTTGAGCACTCACAAATCTAGCCTTGTTCGCAAAAAATCCCCAATGACCATATCGAGCTCTAACTCAAACAACTCATCAAGACGTGCGCCACATTCGCCGAATCCAAAGAAACCGCAGCGGAAAGTCAAGATGATGCGGCAAGACAGTCACTTGAAAGCTCGGTCAAGTGTAACAGCTCGACTTGACGCTGGACCAACGCTACACCCGCCACTGTGTGTCGAATCGCAGTTGCAATGATATTATTCAATTAATCAAGAAGTGCGAGACCGCCTGAATCTGTATGTTTGTCGCCAAAACGAACGCCAAACCTATCAATTTTGAACGCCGTCCAATTTCTTACTTTGCACAGCACCAGTCCCACTTTTGATTTTCTTCAACGACCTTTTTTTCACAGCAACATCCACTCATGCCGCCGCGAGACCTTTCGGCTCCCATCGCTGAGCTGGCACAGCAGCCAACACGCGTTCATCTTGCGCCGAAGCAGCTTCCGACCACAGCGCCTGAGGAGC
Source organism: Capsaspora owczarzaki ATCC 30864 (assembly GCF_000151315.2). Taxonomy (NCBI): domain Eukaryota; class Filasterea; order Ministeriida; family Capsasporidae; genus Capsaspora; species Capsaspora owczarzaki. The sequence continues at coordinate 799,651 of NW_011887303.1, read as the reverse complement.
AGCAGTCCGTCGTGTCCACCACGCCTCCGGAGGTTGTTGCCACAGCTGCTCCTTTATCAACAACAAAAACAACAACAACACCAACAACAAATATCCTGGCGTCCAATCTCAGTGCGGTGCGGGCTCGAAAGGAGTCCAAACCGTTCGCCTTGCCATCGACTGAGCCGACCCATCCCAACAACAACAACCAAGATGGAGCCCGTGCATCGTCATCCGGCATGACGCGCGAGGATGTGTCACGCGCTTGGACCGAAGAAGGCCGCCAGCTCGTGATTGTGCACCACAAAGTGTACAATGTGGAAAACTTCCTCCCGACCCATCCAGGCGGCAGTGCGATCGTTCGCAAGTACCTGGGCACGGACATTACCCACCTCATGGCCGGCCGTCGTGACGACTTGATTTCTTCCTCGGGCGTGACTGTGGAGGCCAACCGAACGGAGGAGGCGGCCGACAACGAGGAAGGCAATGTTCAAGAGCACGGCGCTCAGAACGGCCACGCAAAAATAAACGCTGCCACTCACACCTCCACGCCGGATGCCAATCAAGCCGCGAGAAACAAGCCGCTCCCAAATGCCACCCCCTCAGTTGGCGCGGACGAGAGTGAAGAAGCCGACGGCAATGCTCGGACTGAGAGTGTGGCAGAGAAGAACGCTGGGGTTGCCTCGACTCGTTCACAAGTGACTCGGCGCGTGCATCGGCACAGCCCTTCTGCATACCGAATCCTTGATTGCTATTGTCTTGGATATGTTGCTGGAGAGGAACACATGCAGGTGAGTTGCAGATAAGATAAGGAAGAGTTGACGTTTTTGGACACGAATTTTTGCACTTGTTGTTGGTTTCCTTCGAGGCTGTGCATTGGGAGTTGCCCACGCTGATCTCATCCAATGCTCCTCGTCTCGTTGCTCGTGCTATTTTGCTGTTGCGCGCACGCAGCTCCAACGCTCCTTGTCGGTCGACGATCCCGAGCTCGCCAAACTCGAGGCTCAGATTGACTACTCGCGCGGAATCATTCAACAGGTCCACCGGCTCGGTGCAGGGTACGACAAGTGGGTGCATTCCCCGATTGCTGTGAGTCTGCGCATGTTCGACTCAAACCTCTTGGAGGCCTTGTCACGAACACGCTGGTACGTGATTCCGCTGGTCTGGATTCCGGTTGTGGTTGCGCTCTCGCTGCTCTCCTTGTACGGAGGCGCGTATACACTCGCCGGGCTGCGGGCTGGTGGAGAAAACCCTGTGGACCAGGCACCTTTCCCTGCTGCCAAGTGGACAAACGCCAGTGGCGTTGCGTCCATCGCTGCTCCAAACACGAGCCCCACCACGCAGCAGCTGATGCAAGCCAGTTGGAACGAGCTCACCTTCCAGACATTTGCTTTCGTCTTCCTGGGCGGCATTCTCCTGTGGACGCTGCTGGAGTACTCGTTGCATCGCTTTGTCTTCCATGCAGTTCCTTCTCGATCGGCGTTCTGGATTACCTTCCACTACCTGATGCACGGCGTGCACCACAAATCTCCAATGGACGGCGACCGCCTTGTCTTCCCTCCCGCGCCTGCGGCAATTGTCATCACCTTGTTGTACTCGCTGTTTGTTGCGGCATTGCCTCTAGGACTTGCGCGAGCGTTGGTGGCTGGCGCTCTTTTCGGATATGTCTGCTACGACTTGACGCACTACTTTTTGCATCATGGGACGCCGACGTCGGAAGTGATTGCAGACATGAAGTCCTATCACATGGCGCACCACTATGTCAACCATGATCTGGGTAAGGATTTTCTGGGGGCAGAAAAAGGTTTTGTGCCGAAGCACAGTTTCTGATGGGGTTTTTTTTTTTTTTTTTTTTCGCTCCCCCTCTCATCTTTTGCATCTCCTGGACGCGTAGGGTATGGAATTTCGTCAAAGCTTTGGGACTTTGTGTGGGGAACGGTCTTGGACTACAAGGCTATTTTGGAATCCCCGACCACTGCGGCTTCCAAGGCCAAAGCCGAATAAGTCGACGTTTTCTCTTATTGATGGCTGGCGTGCGTTTCGTTGCATCTGCTTGCATGGCATCAGAAAAAAAAAAAAAAAGGATGGAAATCTCTTTCTTTTTTGCCAACCAACACCAAAGCGAGAAAAACTGTGTTATTCTCTAACGCGTGACTGGTCAATCGTTTTGAACTGTAAATACTGTCGTTTCCACCGCCGCCAAAAAACCAAATACACTCGGTCTTTTCAAACACTCCCGCTAGCAAGTTATTTACAACGATTGGATGGATGGACAACCAGCAAAGCAAAGTTTGAAAGTGTCAATGAACAAAAAAACAAAAAATACACGCATACAAAAAAACAAAAAAATATGGCGATGTGGACGGCACCAAGAGTAATTTGAACAAAACAAAACCTCAGTCATGAATAGAACCATGACCGAAAGGAGAGAAAGGGACGAGAGAGAGAAAAAAAAAAGACAGGACAGAGCAACGAAAATCGTAGAAAAAGCTTCATGTTCGCTTTTTGTTTTGTTTTTTCTTGTCTGCTGCCTGGTCTTTTGCTGGTTTACTTGCCCGTGTAAACGTGCTTTCGGGTCTTGAGCACAGACCACCGCTGTCGCTTGACATACCAGGTGGCGCCGGCAGCGAGAGTCAGAAGAGTGATGGCCTTCATGCCCATTCGCTTGCGCTCGTTCATTTCAGGCTCAGCGGCCCAGGCAAGGAAAGTGGCAACATCCTTGGCCATTTGGGATTGCGAGGCGGGAGTGCCGTCCTCGTACTCAATCATCTCGTCGTACAGAGCCTGGGCCATGCCGATGGCGCCGCCAGCAAAGTAGGGGTTGTAGTGGAGACCCTCGCGGAGGACGATGCCTGCTGGGGGCTCCTTGTAGCCCGTCAGCAGAGCGAAAAGATAATCCTCACGGCCATGTCGGGCCTTAATCACGAGCGAAAGATCCGGTGGCAGAGCGCCGCCGTTGGCAAAGCGGGCCGCCTGGTCGTTGGGGTACGGGCGCGGCATATAGTCGGAAAGCTTGCCGGGGCGCTTGAACATCTTGCCAGAGTCGTCAGGGCCGTCCTCGACGTCAACATCAGCGGCAAGAGCCTTAGCCTCGTCCAAAGTGTGGGTGACGCCGACCAAGTTGCGGAAGGCAATCTTGTCCAAGCTGTGGCATGCGCTGCACACCTGCTTGTAGACCTCGAAACCACGGCGAACGCTGTCAGAGGGAGAAGGGAGAGGGAGAGGGAGAGGGAGAGGGAGACGAGCAGAAAAGACGAAACGAGGTGAGACACACAGAGAATGAGAGGTCCAAGATCAACCCCTCCACAAGCCTCCAATGGTGCATGCCGCTGCATACCTGGCGTGGTCAAAGGAGCTGAGGGGGCCGCCGTGGCTCCAGGGGTACGCGGCGGGGTGGAGCTCATCGGAGCTGGCCAGAACGGTGGTGTAGAAGCCGGCAGCGGCAACCGTGCTGGCGCCAGCAGCGGCCGTCAGAAGTCCTGCGCGACCACGGAAGAGGCGAGCGAACATGCTGAAGGGGGAAACAAAAGAAAAGGGACAGAAGAAGAAAAAGCTTGGACCTGCAAGAACAATGAGGGGGAGAGGGTGAGTGATAGGATGCAAGGTTGAGGGCAAAAACGGAGAGAAGAAAGAAGAAGAGGCAGAGGACGAGATCCACATGTAAACGATCATGCTGAGATGGTTTGCTGGCATGCTTGTAGAGTCACAATGTTGATGGTGGGAGCAGGGACGAAGAAGAAGGGATGGAAGGGATTTGCGCGGAAACCCAAAAGGCACATGAAGACACACGCACCCCGCTGCGATCGCGCTCGCGGATGCGTTCATCTGCAATCCCCAAGCGCACATCCTCAACGCTGGACGAATCTGCAGGTCGACCACCAGGCTCATTGGAGCGGGAGAGGGAAGAGAACGAAAAAAAAAAATCTTCAAAGCGAGTCCACAGCCGCAGGAGGCTGCCTTTCCCCTCCTTCGGTGAGACTGAGACATTTGGCTCGTTCTGCATGACTCGAGTCGAGTGTAGCCGAAGCGAGCGTGAGAGGGAGTTGACAGAACAGAAGAGGAGAAGGAAGAGAAAGAGTGGGGAAAAAAAAAACGAAAAAAAAAAAAAAAAAAAAAAAAAAAAAAAGAGGAGATCGCTCGTCTCGCTTTTTAGTTTTTCATCGCACTGCAGCCGAGTGGAAGACAAGCAAGCGATGCGACGGGGGTCGACAGTCCGAAAGTCAAGCTCGCAGTTGTGAGGGTGGGTGGGTTTGCCCTGACGGAGGGTGCGTTGGATCGCTGCTCCGGTCTTCGCTTCTGCTGCAGCAAACCTCAAAAGGCCGCGTGCAAAGCTCAAGTCCATTGCTCCCCCCCCCTTGTCTCTCTCTCCCTCTCTCGCTTGCAACGGCTTCATCGCAGACCCCCGTCCCTCGCCCAACTCGACCAGCACAAGCATCATTCTATCAAGGCGAGCTGCGCGTTCGTCGCCACTCGGAGCGAGGAGAGGAAGAGAAGGAGCGCGAGAATGGAAAAGAGCGAAAAACCAAAAAAAAAAAACAAAAAAAAAAAAAAACAGGAAGGTTGCTGTTCTTACTCGCACAACGAATGGTCGCAGTCCAATCTCGGATGAGGGGGGTTGAGATAATGACAAAAAGATGGTGGGAAAAAAATAAAATAAGACAAAGCAAAAAGGATCGCAGGAGAAATTCGAATGTTCGAAGACACCAATTCGTGAGCAGCTGCAAGTGAAAAACCCGATCAACCACTGCTTTTGTCTGTCGAGCTCCTATGCGTGTTGAAGTACCTTCGATGGATTCGCTTTGATAAACTAGATCTATACCAAATCAATTTAGGGGGGTGGTACGGTGGTACGAACCAGGGATCACTGTTCATTTTTTGCTGACTCCAAACAATCTCTAGGCCAAATTTCGACCAGACCAAACACCCCAAATGACGAGCTTGCCGTTTATTTCACGGCGTTCCCCTGTGATGGGCACCCATGGCATGGTTTCATCAAGGTGATTGTTCCGTGGAGTGGACTGACGAGGAGGAGGTGCGATCAACTTGCGACTCAAACACAAACCACCCGATTCTGCCTCGTGTCTTTGGTCTCTCCTCCCCTCCCCCTTCCCCGCTCATCAAACAGCCAGCCGCTGGCAACGCAAATCGGAATCGACATCTTGAAGCGAGGAGGCAACGCAGCGGATGCAGCGATCGCGACCGCGGCAGCACTGAACGTGACTGGTAAGGTTTGGATTGACAAATTTCAACCTTACACTTTGTGTAATTCTGACACGATACATCCCGTTTCCCTTTCGGTTAGAGCCTTGTTCCACTGGAATTGGAGGCGACATGTTCTGCCTATTCTATCGCGCTTCTACTCGGACTGTGCACGCGGTGAATGGGAGTGGCCGATCGCCTGCCGCGTTGACGCTGCAAATTGCTCGGGAATCCTGCGCTGAGAACGCAACGTGTATTCCAACCACCAGCGCGCATGCAGTCACTGTTCCCGGAGCAGTGACGGGTTGGTGCGATACATTCAAGCTCTTTGGCAGCGGGCGTCTCACCATGCAAGACATTTTGACGCCCGCCGTGGAGCTCGCGCAGAAGGGGTGAGGATGGACGCACGACTCGACTGCTGTACATGTAGATGCAAGCAGGAGCAGGATAACACAGTCCCCCGGTGATTGTTGACCTTTGGTCTTGTTCGTTTGACGTGGCAGATTCCCAGTGAGTCACATCACCGCCCATTCTTGGTCCAATCAAGCAGCCCTGCTGAAAAGCCAATCACCAGGTGGTGCTGATTTGTTGGTTGATGGACGTGCGCCATTGCCTGCCGAGCTGTTCCGTAATCCAGCACTGGCAGGGTATGTCGGAGGCCGTCGAACGTCTGTTGTGGATTTTCGGCTGGGATTCGCTTTTTGAACAATGATTGGCTTGTTGAACTTTGGCAGAGTCCTGAAGGAGATTGGAGCAAGGGGCGCAGAGGCATTTTACACGGGTAGAGTGGCCGAAGCGATCGTGGAGTCGCTGTCTGCCAAGGGCGGCGTCATGACGCTGCAAGATTTGCAATGCCACCTGGCGCACAGCCTTTCAATTGGCCCAGACGCCCTCCACCAGGCAGCCTTGCACAATACCACCGTGGTTGCGCCGATTTCCACCTCCTTTGGTGGCCTCCGTGTCTGGGAGTGTCCTCCCAACGGCCAAGGCTTGATTGCGCTGATTGCCCTCAACATTCTGGAAGCCACTCCGGTGCTCAGTCACCCAGTCAACAGCGCCGAGTACCTGCATTACATTATTGAAAGCTTGAGGTGAGACCACAGGGGGTGTGGGTTTTTTGACTTTGTCTTTGTCCCAGATCTAATTGTGCCGTTTCAAACAGACTGGCGTTCGCAGATGGACAATTCCACATCACGGATCCTACAAAGTCAAACATTCCGTTGGACACTCTTCTCAGCAAAGTACGAAGCAAGAGCTCTGGGGAGTGGATGCAGGTTGAGTTCAAATGCTCACCTCCAATTTTGTCACTTTGTTTTTTTTCCTTTGAAGGAGTATGGCAGGACGCGCGCACAGCTCATCCGCCCAGGTTGCGTGCTCCCAGCGACGTCGACTGGTGTTCCCGTGAACTCAACGGACACGGTGTACTTTAGCGTGGTCGACGGCGAAGGCAATGCATGCAGCTTTATTGTAAGGCTTTGGAGGTTGCAGTCATCCAATCTTTCGTGCTGGGAAACTCACGACAGTAATTTTGGACATTGGTGAATCGTTTTTGGCATTGTGCAGAATTCAAACTACACGGGCTTTGGGAGCTGCATTGTCCCAACAGGGACTGGCTTTTCGCTCCAAAGCCGCGGGTCCAACTTTTCACTGGTAAGATTCCCGTACAAGATGCAGTTGAACCAGTGTGAGTGTTTTGACTGATTCCTTGACTTTGATGTTGCTGGTTGACAGATGCCCAACCATCCGAATGTTGTGGCGCCAGAAAAGCGGCCGTACCACACAATCATTCCTGCAATGCTAACAACAGATTCTGGGGAGCTGTATGCAAGTTACGGCGTGATGGGCGGTTTCATGCAGGTATGGTCGTTCTTCCGTGTGCTTGACCTGTTGTTTGCTCTCGTGCTCACCGCAATCGCGATCGGCGTCGCTCAGCCGCAAGGTCACGTTCAAGTGCTTCTCAACCTCCTGAAAGACGACAACCCGCAGCATGCTCTCGACCTGCCCAGAGTCTGCATTACACCCGATGAGCATGGGGATGGGCTGCCAACCGTGTTGCTGGAAGAAGGCATTGACGCTGCAGTGCTGCAACAGCTTGCAGGGTGGGGACACAGCGTCCAGCATGTGACTGGCACTGCGCGGTCTGTCTTTGGACGCGGCCAAGTCATCCGACGTCTGCCTACGGGTGTCCTTGTTGCCGGGTGTGATCCCCGCAGCGATGGGATGGCGTGCGGTTGGTAGCCGTACTTTTTGGCGCTTGATCACTCAGTTTTCCAATGGTTCTCAAGCAGCAGAGCGTTCATCTGCCTGTGGCTGTCTTGTTGACGGAACGGAACGGAACGCCGGGAGTGTGTTATCTCGTGTTTTCGTGTTTCGTGTTTTCGTATTTCGTGTTTCGTGTTGTTTTCGCTCTCTCTCCTTCTCTCCATCTAATGCAATCAATCTCAGCGTGCCCCTTTTTCCACATTATCTTCTTTTTTTTTTTTTTTTTTTTTTTTTTTTTTTTTTTTTTTTTTTTTTTTTTTTTTTTTTTTTTTGGCTCCTTTGCTGATTTCTTATTCCCATTCCCAATTTGGGATCCGATTCACTCCCCCAAAACAAAACACCAAACCAAAACCAACAATGCAAAAGGCCAAGAAGTTCGACATTGAGGACTCCAACATTGCCCTCCTCGGCTCCAGCCTGTACGGCCCCCCCCCCTTTTTCGCTCTTCCACTTCTCCACCTCTTCTCCACCTCTTTTCTCTCTCTTTCTTCTTCCCATTCAGATCCTTCTTCGCTTCCATCGTTGATCAATTCCTTCAACAAAAAGCGCAGAATTCCAAAATTGAAAATGATAATCTGTGACGTTTGCAATTTTTATTTTATTGAAAAGATCCTTTTGTCGTTCTTCTCTTTCTTCTTCTTCTTCTTGCTTCTTCTTCCTTCTTCTTCTTCTTCTTCGAACTGTGAATGAATACGTCTTTCATTCTCTGATTTCGTCGTTGCTGCGATGATCAAAAATCACCCAACAAAAACACAAATCTTGAATAAGAAAAGAAAAAAACCATCATAAAAAAATGCTGGAATTTTTTTTTTTGAATCTTTGATGTTTTGCTTTTTGTTTTTTCAAGCATTGCGTTGTTCGTATTTTGCGTCAGTTGACGTACGATTGAATCGCGTGCGACGCAACGCAATCAAAGCATAACGAAAGCAAAACTACACAACGAAAAACGAAAGAAAACGCCTTTTTTTTGTGTTGTTGTTCTTTGTTTTGGGTGATGCTCGATTAGGAAGTTGCCTGATTCAAACAAAAAAGAAGGAAAAAAAAAAATTCAAATAATAAATGAATAATGAATAAAAACCAACGAATCGGCGTTGATCAGGAACGAAGCGATTGAAAACCAAGTCATGAAAGCGCGATTGGATTGGAAGAACGGAACTGAAGCAAACTGAAGCGAACTGAAGGGCGAAAATTCAAACTCTGCTCTCCTCTTCTCTCTACTCTGACTCGTACTCCTTCTCCCTACACTCTCCCCTTCTGTCTCTGTCTCGTTCTGACTTGAACTCGAACGTCAAAGCATTTTGTCATCGAACGCTAGAGTCGGTTGGTGGTGGAGAACGAGTTTTTGGAAACACTGTGGCAACTTGTTGACTCACTGCACCACACTCCTCCTCCTTCTCCCTCCTGACAGTGACAAGGACGCCCGCAAGGCCGCCGCTGCCAAGGAGCCCGCTTGGAACAACGCTGGCAAGAAGGCTGGCGTCCAGGTCTGGCGCATTGAAAAGTTCCAGGTCAAGGAGTGGCCCGCCAACCAGCACGGCCAGTTCTACTCTGGGGACTCGTACATTGTCCTCAAGACGTACGTCAAGGACCCCGCGAACAACCCCGACAAGCTGAGCTGGAACATCCACTTCTGGATTGGCGAGGAGTCCTCGCAGGACGAGTACGGCACTGCTGCCTACAAGACTGTCGAGCTTGACGACCACCTCGGCGGCGAGCCCGTCCAGTTCCGTGAGGTCCAGGGCTTTGAGAGCCCCGACTTCCTCCAGATCTTCCCCAAGATTGAGCTCCTCAAGGGTGGCGTCGATTCTGGCTTCCGCAAGGTCAAGCCCGAGGAGTACAAGCCCCGCCTGCTGCACATCAAGGGAAAGAAGAGCGTTGTCGTTCGCGAGGTCGATCTGGCCCGCGGCTCGCTCAACTCTGGCGACGCCTTCATCCTCGACAACGGCCTGACCCTGTACCAGTTCCACGGCGCTAAGGCTGGCATCCTCGAGAAGCAGAAGGCTGCCCAGCTCGCTCGCGAGATTGACGCCGACCGCAGCGGCAAGCCCGTCGTTCACGTCGTTGAGGAGTCCGACCCCAGCGACTCGAAGGCCAAGGAGTTCTGGGGCCTGCTCGGCGGCGTCGGTCCCATCAAGACCGCCGAGGAGGGTGGCTCGGACGACGCCCCCAAGGGCGAGAAGAAGCTCTTCCGTCTCTCGGACGCCACTGGCAAGCTCACCTTCACCGAGGTCAAGCCCGTCGCCCGCAAGTCGCTCGACACCTCGGACGTCTTCATCCTTGACGCCATCAACGCCATCTACGTCTGGGTTGGCAAGAAGACCACCGACAACGAGCGCGCCAACGGCATGAAGTTTGCTGCCCAGTACCTGATCGACTTCAACCGCCCCAAGGCCCTCCCCATCTGCCGTATTCTCGAGGGTGGTGAGACCCAGACCTTCGAGGGCTCGTTCTAAATGCAAACGCGCCAGTTGTTTGTCTGCTTGTCGATAGTTTGTATTTGGGGGACGTGGTCTGCTTGACTGAGTTTTGTGGCATGCGTGAAAAAGGTGTTTTGTGTTTTTTTTTTCTTCCCGCCCAGCTGCATGAATACAGTCAACCGTTCGGTGTAAAAAAAAAAAACAAGATGCGCACTCATTTAAGCTGGGAGTACAAAGTCGGATGTAATGCATGTATTTGGGTTGTAGTCACATTATGGTGGAGCATTCCCAGTATTACTGCTGCTACTACTGCTACTCCGACTAGTCCCAAGAACGGACGAATGTGGGACTTTCCATGCATAAAGAGGTTGCTTGGCTGGCGGTTGCGGTGCCTGCCAACCCTGTGCCATCTTGCGTCGGTAAACGTGCTGCGCGAATCGCCGCGAGTATCCTGTGAGAAGCCATCGAGCACCTGTTAGAGAGAATTCGTTAGAGAGAAAATTAAAGGTGAGCCAAGTGATGTTCGGTCACCCAAAACGTCACACAAACAATCATAAAATCTCAGAAATGTCACTGAGAACTGAACCATTGACTTTTGCATCCTCCACCTGCAACAAATGCAACAAATGGCCACCAGCACATCTTCAACTCATGCCACGCAAACCAAAAGGGCCTCCTCACCCCAGAGACCAGCAGCCACGGGCACGACAAAGTAGACTGCTTCGCGCAGCTCGAGCTCGTGCCACCAGCGGTTGACGAGCTGGTACTGCCGCACGTTGTCGCCCAGCGTCGGGTCGCCATGCGGCACGGGAATGACGGCCAGGCCCAGCGGGAGATCCACGGGTGGCGATGTGGACGACGCGGTCTCTGCCGGGACTGGGACGACCAAGGCGGGCGTTACGCCATCTGGTCCACGATGGTGCGAAATCAACAAACCCATCGATGCTGAGAGTGACTGAGAAGGAGAAGGAGAATACAAAAAAAAAATAAAGTAGACTGATCTGAGCCGGATGGACGACTATATTTTGTTAATGCAACTGGAATAGGCTGTAGAATGAAAAACGAACGGGAATGGGGAATAACAACGTCAAACAAAGTCGACAGAGGCGGAAAGGCAAGCAGCAGGGGGGCTCACTTGGCGGCGGCGGGTTGGTCAAAGGCGCCGTACATGCTGTCAATGAGCAGTTGGTACTTTTGCATGACGACGTGACGACGCAGCTTGAGTGTCGGCCCGAGCTCACCGCCATTGGTAGTAAAGTCCATTGGGAGAACGACCCACTTCTGAACGTGCTGGGCATGCGACTCGGATAGCTCATTGACAAGACGCATTCCTTGCTCGAGTGCAGCGTTGAATGCCGGGTGCTCGAGCGCTTCGGGAATGGTTCGCACAGTGTTGGGCACTCCGGCCTGCTCGAGGGCAACCAGAGCGGTGTGATTCAGCTGACTGAGTGCGTTGCCCTCTGCGTCAAACTCGCATCGAAGGGTGAGCAGGCACGAGATGAATTTGCGGCGATCTCCAATCAGCATTGCGTTCGACACGAACGGCAAGACCTGCTTGATGCGCTGCTCGATTGGTGTAGGGGCCACATTTTCACCGCCGGCTGTGATGAGGAGTTCTGCATGGTGCAACGAAAGACAGTGAGAGATGAGCCATGACGAAGATGGCGAAACACTCCAACCCCCAACAAAATAAAGTGCAAGTTTTCCGTGGTGTACCTTTGATGCGCCCGGTGATTTGAACAAAGCCGCCCTGAATGGATGAGTGTGGCAGTCGCAAAGAAAAAGTGTTGCAAGGGTACAATTGAGCAAATCATCATTCCAGGATCTGCAAAACCATTGGCATAGCTCCATCATACCTCAAACATCTGTCCCACATCGCCTGAATGCAGCCAGCCATCGCCATCCACCACTTCAGCCGTCTTTTCGGGATGGCCGAGGTAGCCCATAAAGATGTGGCGACCGCGGAAACAAATTTCTCCAGAGCCATCCAGCCCAGGTCGATGGATGCGCGTCTCTGCGCCGTCAAACGTGACGCCGACAAATCCTGTCTTCCTTTGGCCGGGAACAGAGACAGTGTGTGGGCCGGTGCTTTCACTCATGCCGTAAATTTCAAACAAGGGAAGATTGATGGACAAAAAGTAATCCAGAGTCTCGCGCGAGATTGGCGCGGCGCTCGACAGTGCAATCTTGCATCGGTCAAGTCCCAAAGCTTGGCGAATGTTGCTAAACACCAGCGCATTGGCCAAAGACCAGCCCCAAGGCACGCTCTCGCCGCGCTCTACACGCATGTTGCCTTCCAGTCCAATTTCCTTGGCCCAGCCAGCCACGCGCTGAGAAAATCCCGAGGTCGTCTTTCCGAACGCCTGCAGCTGTTCTGCCATCTTCTCCCAGACGCGCGGTACGCCTAGGAAGATTGTGGGTCGCACAACCCGGAGCGTGTCGACCAGCGAACCCTACCGATGGCGCCATAGGGAAGCCAAAAGTAAGCGGGCAAACCGAGGGCGAGTGGTTCACGTAAACCGATAACAACGTCAGATGATGATGGTACCAACCTTGAGTGCATCGGCTTGGGCAAACCAAGTGGTAGCTCCGTGGAGCATGGGCATGTGAATGTCTGTCATTTGGGCTGCGACGTGGCTCAAAGGCAAGTAGCTCACGGCTGCAGGTAGTGGGCGTTCAAAAACCAAATGTGTTTCCTCCAGTTCGTGAGTACTGACTTGACGCCACAAAAAACCAAACAAACTCGCAAATTCCAAAACCAACCTTGCTCGTTTGCGGCAACCTTGACTTGCTTGCTGGTCTGCGCCGAAGTCCACGTCAAGTTGTCATGCGACAACATGACTCCCTTGGGGTGTCCAGTTGTCCCCGACGTGTAGATTAACGTGCAGCAGTGAGTTGCAGTCTGAGCTTGGATGCGTTCCTCCAAAGTTTCGTCCGAGGTCAAGGATGATTTGCTGAGGAATTCATTCCACTGGGAGAGAGGGAAATGATTGTGAAGCAGAATATAGACCGAGTCAGCAACTGACACCAACAATCAAAACGCAAAAAAAAAAACCATGCCACAACATACCGAGTAAAGGCCTTCGCCTGGCTCGCTGAGCTTGTCGTGATACTGAATGATCGCCTTGACGAGCGGAAGCCGATGCCGTACCTTCAGGATCTTCTGCAGCTGCGTGTCGTTCTCGACAACCACAATATTGGCCCGCGAGTCCTCGATGATAAACTGGCAAGCGTCCGGCGAGTTGGTCGTGTAAATGCCACACCCGAGGCCTCCCGCGAAAATGGCACCCAGGTCTGCGATAAACCACTCGGGCGAGTTGAATCCAAGGATGCACACGCCATGGTGCGGCTCAAGTCCCAGCTGTGCAACAAACAACCACACGTTAAAAACAAAATTGAGCGAAACAAATTTGTGCAAGATTTATCCAAAATTCAGAGGATTTGTGTTTTACCGCGATGAACGCCTTGGCTGCAGTGCGGACGGTCTCGTAGTAGTCCTTGTACGTGATGAACGACCATGCGTTGGCTGGCGGCAGCTTTCTTCCGGAGCTGGTTGCCGGGTGGCTGCTGCTGCTGCTGCTGCTGCTGCTGCTGCTGGTTGAGCTGTTGCTAGCGCGGCGATTGCGAGCAGTGCTGTTGTCATTCGTACTCGTCGCGCTGTTCGTCATGCTATTCGTTGTGCCTGGAGTATCACCGTGTCCGTTCGGCAGGCTGTTGCTGCTCGTGTGGCTGGCTGTGCTGCTGTTGCTGGTCGTCGGAACAGCTGCTGCCGTCGGCGGAAGAAACGCAAGCGCCCGCTTGGTCCCGTGCTTGGTGCTCGCGTCGCGCATGACTTCCATGACAGTGCGTGCTGGCTTGGCAGAGTCCCCCTGAGTGCCCAGCCGCAGCCGCACTGGCACAGACGGGTCGCTCGACCACGTCGGAGTTCCGCCAGGCGAGACTGAGAGCACATCGCCCATCCGACTCGGCGCCGTCGCTGCAAACCCACCCCCGGCAGAGTGCGGCGTGCTTGGCTCGCTGAGTGACGATCCAGACGATGTGGACGCCGTCGTCGAGGTCGACCGGTGGTACTGCCGACTGCTCGCGCTCGCAGACTCGATCGGCACAAACATGGTAAAGCAAAGCAAAAGAGTGAAAAATAAAAATGAAAAATAAAATAACAATAACAATAAAAAATAAAAAAATAAAAACACTGTGCAAGCCACTCAAACAATGGTAAGCCTCCACTTCAATCCAATGGTGCTGTGGGGGGGGGGGGAACCCCCTCCCAAACCCCCTGATTGCAACCAAAAGAACCAACTCGCTCGGAATGAGAGAATGTGACCAAAAGACAAAAGCTTCCATGTGCTGGCAGAATTGAAAATGAACATTGTTAGAAATCGTATTACAACAAACTTGAATGGCTGAATAACAAAAAGGATCCTGGGCAGGAGGGCTATTGCGGTGCAAGTCGCAGGCGCTTGCGAGTCTGGACACCAGTATCGTCATTGGCAGACGGGACGGTGGGTGTTGTGGCAGCGGATTCAGCGGATGGAGTGTCGAGAGATTGCAACCCTGATCCTGCGTCGGTTTCCATTGAGCTTGAATTGCTGCTGCGAAGTCTGCTACTGCTCCTGAGCGGTCGGGATGAGGAGGATGGTGGTACACTGGAAGAAACTTCCAAATGACGGCGTTTGAGTGGAAGCGAATTGCTGGCAGCCTGGGCTGGTGCTAAACGGATAGCAGCAGAAGCTGGACTTGCCAGTGTATTGTCGTCGGCATCATCATTGTTAGGGCTAGCGGAACCTGGCTCAACTGAAGCAAGCGAGGCCATTGTGTCCTTGTCTGGAAGTGAAAAGGCTCGGGACTTGTCCATTTGCGGCAATGGACAGCCAAAAGCCACCAGGGGAAGGTCATCGGTAATGTCGATATACGTAATGTCTGCCAGGGGTGGGAAGAAGCTAAAGGAGCAGCCGCACGGCAGTGCTGGTGGAGGTGAGGTCGGTCGCGGTGCTGGGGCTATCGCCTGCGGTGTAGGTGCGTGGGGTGTTGGTGCAGCAGGAGAGGGTGCGCTGAGTGGTGGCGTTGCTGGAGCGGAATCAACACGGCTGTCGTCCAAGAGTGGTGGCACTGCTGATCGAGAAAAACCCGCACCACCGGCCTTGACGACAGCAACTTCATGACCATTGTGTACGTGCACGCGCGAAGAGTCCACGTTGCGTTTGGGGGCAACATGCTTCAGTGTGCTGGCAAATACAGAGTTATCCAGAAGATTCAAGTGGAACTGGGAAGCGTGGCGCTGGACCAACTTTTGCTTGGCCGCCCTTTCGCGCTCCCACCGCTTGCCCCTCTTTTCTTGGAACTCTGCCTTGTGGTGGCGGTTGTCAAAGGCTGCATCGCTCATATCCTGTTCAAAAAGGCACAGATCAGACACGCAGTTCTCACCCATACGTCCCCTTCAACTCGCGTGAGTAGCTCACCTCGTCACTCGCGTCTTCTGACTGGAGAAGCGCGCTGAGCTCTGGGAAGCTTTTGCTGGAAGTACCAGCGGCCTTTCGACCAGTGGGCTCAGAAGCCAGTCTGCGCCATGTTGGAATTGCTGCCACCACGATTCAAAAACGGGCTTCGAAGGTCAGTCAATGCCGACACATGGACAAAACAGAAAAACAAAGAAATACACACCAATCTCAGGCTCATCGATCCGCGTTTCGACCTTCAATTCATCAAGAAATCCGTATGGACGCGGTTGCAAAAAGAAATCGGGCAGATGTGCAGATCCGAGCGCTGCAAACTCGAGCCTTCGGAACGGTCGAACGTCCTCCTCTGATTCAGAATCGTCTTCATCGGATCCTTCACTTTGTCCAGGTTCGTCAGGAAGGGGGTGAGAATGGTCGCTGTTGTTGTTGTTGTTGTTGTTGTTGTTGTCGGTGGGTACAATTTCGGTCGGGATATGCGACATGGAAGGCGGCACAACTTTTCCGTTTTCGCTCGCAGCAGACGTGTCGTAGGCCCTCAGATGGCTCGGCTGCGAGATTGTTGAGCGGTCTCGCAGTCGGCGCGGCTCGTTGGCCTGCTCTGGAGTGAGCGTTGGGTCCAAGCCCCACCACTTGGAGTTTGTCATCCGAGGTTTCTTGGCGGCGGCAGGTTCGCCATCAGCTGGTGGTTCTGCTGAGGTCCTTGGTGGCACTACCAACGGCGTTGCCGATGACGACGCTGAAGATGACGACAACGATGATGATGATGATGATGATGGCTGTAGCTGCTGATTGGGAATGCTTTGCAATGATTCCTTGCTGTTCGCGGTGGTGTCGGAGGCAGCCGGAATAGGGTGTGACATGTAATTCGAAGCAGCAAGTGCTGTGCTGGTCTCGAGCAATTTCCCATTGCTATGCTCGTGGTTGAGACGTGTCTCTTGAGCTTGCATAGCAGCAATAGGCTGCTCGGTCGTCTTGATGTGTCTTGAGCGAGGGGTTGGCAGGGGTGAGGCTGGTTCAGCGGCGGTCAATGGTGCCTGTTCCGCTGGTGCACCAGCCTCGGCAGATCGCCGAGCCGTGGATTCAGCAAACTCTCGCACATTGCTTCGAAGCACTCGCGCGTCTGCCTTGACCGTTGGTACGAGCAAGACGGGCGGCGCTCGTCCATACACTGAGATGGTCCGGTTTGCGTCTGGCGTGCCGACCACCGCCGCAATCGCCGTGATCTTTGCCGGCACCAGACCTGCCCTTGCCAGGACTGCGGTGGACGCGGCTGGGATGGATCCTGGTGGTGGAGGCGGCGTCGCTGGCTGGAGTGCTGCTGGATCCATGTTGTTGCTGTAGACCAGCCCAGCCTCAGCGACTCCCGCAGCTTGCGGATGGCTCAATGCAGCGCTGATAGTACCAGCAGTCGTAGTCGTAGCAGTAGTCGTAGTAGTAGTCGTTGTAGTAGTTGTAGCAGTCGTAGTCGTAGCGGAGGCAGTCACTATTGGGCTTTGCGCCTCCACCTTCACAGCACTGCTGCTATTACTGTGATTGCCGTTGCCATTGCTGCTTGTTGTCGTCGTTGGTGTATCCGTCAACGCACTCGTCGTAGTAGTGGCGTTGCTGCGACCGTTGCTACTACTATTACTATGACTATTGCTGCTCTCTGGCTCAGATTGCGAGTTGAGCCTGCTCCGAACCATTCGCCTGCTTAGAACCAAAGAAACGCTCACTCGCTCAGAGTTTCAGAAATCTCAGAATCTGTTTTTGGTTTTTATGTTTTGCGGTTGTTGACTTTGATGAGGTACAGTAGTAAGCAAATTTGAATGAAGACTGGCTTTTGCTTTGCTTGACCATTTACCAATGCTATGAGCTCTCTATTGAGAAGCCCCTTTTTTTGTCTTGTTTCTCTCTTTTATTATTGTATCTCGCTTCATTCATCATTTATTATTCTTGTTTTTCTATTTTCTGAGCGTTTTTGTTTTCTTTCCTTTTTTCCATTCGCATCCAACTGCGAAACAAACAAAAAAAGCCTCGCTTTTTTCTTCTTTCGTTTGCTTTTTGCTTGCTTTTTGCTTGCTCTGCGATTACTTTACAAAAATGGGCAACATTGAAGCGAGTCAACGCAGCAGCAGCAGCAGCAGCAGTGTGAATGGGAGCGGGAGTGGGAGTGGGAGTGGGAGTAGCGTGAGCGTCGATCGTCGCCGTCATCCTTCACTCTCGTCGCCCTCCTCTTCCACTTCCACTTCCACGGCTTCGGCTTCGGCTGCGGCTTCGGCTTCGGCTGGGTCTGTACGGTCTCCGTCTGGCCGCTCAAACTCGTCTGCGTCTGCGCACCGCTCCTCAGTCCCAGGTGCCAGCAGCAGCTCTTCTTCTTCCTCGACTGCTGGGGCGTCATCATCACTGTCCTCGCCTTCGTCCGCGCCCACGCTTGCACCACGCACACCCCAACAACAACAACAGCAACAGCAACAGCAGTCTCATACTCATCACTCGCAGGCACCTCACGCTCGCCCAGCGTCAACACACTCGTCGGCCTCGTCCCAGCGTCACTCGACCCACTCCCAGTCGTCCGTCTCAAGCAATGCCGCCGCCGCTGCTGCTGCTGCTGCTGTCTCCACTACTGCTTCATCATCATCATCATCACGACAGCATCGTGCGCCTGCCTCGGGTGGAGCGACGCCAGCACGGTCCAACTCGAGCTCAGCCGCCAGCCCGCGAACTCCCGCCAATGCTGCCAGTAGTGCTGGAGCGTCAAGGTCGAGCTCGTCTGCAGGACCCCGTCGATCTGCCTCAAGTGCATCTGCAGGGTCGTCGGCACCGTCGTCGTCGTCGTCGTCGGGCGCTGGCACAACGTCGCTGAATGACTTGTTGACGCGACTCGTTCTGAGCTGGCAAGACTCGGACAACGATGACCGTGATGACCATGATCATGATGATGCGATTGGCAGCTACGATGGCGACGCATTTGGCGTTGGTGCGCGAGGTCGCAGTGTATCAACGCCGTCCAACAGGAGGTACGGCGGATCGTCCAACAGAGACAGCTCGCTGCTATTCCAGCCAAGTAAGCTAGCTCGAGAGCGGCTGATATGTGAAGCCAAAGACCCGAGACTCATACTGTATTTTTGATCGTCGTTCCCGTTCGTTTCTCTGCAGCTTCAGCCAAGTGTCCGTCCTGCGCGTTAACGTTTGTCGACATGGCCAAATTGGAGCGCCACTTGGAAACTTGCCTTGCCACAGCTTGTGCAGGGTACAATGGTACGTACTGAGTGTGCGTGTGTGCGTGTGTGCGTGTGTGCGTGTGTGCCGGCAGCAGCCAGCTCAAACCTCGATGAGATGGCACGATGAGCGCTCAAAACCAAAACCCCCCTTCCGGCGTTTGTCTTCTTTGACAGATGAAGTCTTGAAAGTGGACATGAGTGCCAACATTGAGTGCGTGATTTGCTTTGAGAGCTTTCTCGCCGGGCAAACCATTGCACGACTTCCGTGCCTTTGTATTTACCACAAGCAGTAAGGCCGCACTCAACAAATTTGGCTTTGGCATTTTGGCCGACGTTGAATGGATTCTGACTATGATGTGTGAAACTGTGGTCCTGCAGCTGCATTGATGATTGGTTTAACACGAGCCGAACCTGTCCCGAGCATCCAGGGTAGTATCTGCGCCTTGTTTGGATTGGTTTAAGACTTTTTCAATTGTTTGCCTCTTGAAAGCCAAAAAACAAAAACTGGCTCCGTTCAGTTTGAATAATTTGTTGATCTTTGTACAAATATAAATGTATACATATGGTTTCATAACAATGGGTGGTTTGCATTAACGATTATCAACAGGACTCCCAAGCTTGACGACACGACGCGCGGCTGCTTTGAAAGGGTTTCCTAAAAGGGCCACCGCAAATAGGAAGGTCGTCCAAAGCAGACAAAAATGTGAGTGACACATGAACAAGAGCTCAACGTCAAAATGAAAAAGGGGGGGGGGGAAACACAAATCAAAAAATTGTCTGTTGAGAATCGAGCAGCCGACCGCTGTCAAAAGCGATCGGCCTGACCAGTCTGGTGGTTCCCTTCTCCTTGCGAGAGTTGGGACAGACGGCGATTGGCATCAACAAGTTGCTCTGGCAAAGATGGATTCTCTTCCTCCACGGGATAACAAGGAACAGAATGAAATCTTTGCAACAAAATCAAACACGAAGACGGCACTCGGGAATGTCGAGTAGCCGCCATCGACGTGTTTGATCAACGTAGGATAGAATGGAGACGAAGCGAGTCGGGGAGGTGGATTGGATCGGCTTGTCCGAAGACAGCTGAGGAACTTACTTTTTCTTCTTTTTGGTTTTCTTAGGCGACGGGAGTATTAACAAGAGCAGAAGCTTCGGCGGCGGCGTGAACAGACAAGGGTGCAGCCGCGCTGGAATTGATGACACTGAGGACGCTGTTCCAGAAGATGCCAAACATGTTGAGGGCGACAAAGCGGTACTTGAGAGGAACAAGCGTAAAGTTGATCATGTTCGCGGCTGGCCAGAAGAGCGTGCCAAGCATGAGGGTTCGCGGGACCACCTCGGACATTTTGTGCTCGATAGACTCTGGCGATCGTCGCTCGAGCATGCACATGCCCGTGAAGAAGGTTGTGACAAAGACCGGGAAGAGCGTCAAGTGGCCCGTGGCCGCCTTCTTTGCCGCGACCGCCAGGGTCTTTGCCGGACCGTAGATGCGATCGAGCTGTCGGAATCCGTAAAAGAAGAACGGTCCATGCAAGACTGCGCCGAGGGTGGCAAACCGAAGCGTGCGCGCTCCGTCAAATCCGTCCGGCAGGAGCCCAGCGAGCGACGGCGGGAGCTCTGCCAGGATCCGCGGCGGCAGCTCGAGCCCAGTGCTTCCCAACGCGACGACGTACGGCGGCGTGCTGAGCGGCGGGTGTGGTGGCGGCGGCGGCACAGCGGTCGCGGCTGGCTGACCACGCGGTCGATCCTTCGCTTCAGCACTGGCAGCACTGTCAGGAGCAGTCGTGGAGCCGCTGCTCTGCAGGTAGATTTGGGCGAGTTGGATGCCAGTGTCGCCAATCGCCATGAGCGAGCACGAGGCCAGCGAAGCGCGCAAAAAGGCCATTGAAAAGGAAAGGGAAAGGAAAGGAAAGGGAAAAAAAAAAAAAAAAAAAAAAAAACCCTTTGGATTCAAAGGTCTGAAACAAGCTGCAGTGAAGAAGAAGACTGATCTGAGATGGACGAGCTCAAGCTGAGAGTCTCAAAAAGGGAAGAGAGTACAACAAGTGGTGAGAACGATAAAGGATTGAGTGACGATGGATTTGAAGGATGGATCAATGAAGGAGGAGAATGAAAAGAAGGAAATGAAACAAGGAAACGTGCGATCTGTCTGACATTTCACCGAGAAGTTACTTCGGAAGCGATGCATAACGAGTGGAACTGGCAGAATCGAACGTAGTCGAGTGACTCAGAAACGTTTTGTTCCTCGCGCTTTTTGTATTCTGAACCGGGAGCAAGCGCCATGCATCAGCGTGGAAAATTTACTTGGAAACCTCGTCATACAGCCACCAAAGCACCATTGCTCGATCGGGCGGCGGGGTACGCGACAACAAGAAAACGAGCCCCCACTGGCCAGTGGCGCGCTTTTACAGCATCGCTCCAATTTCGCGGATGGGCGTGCCATCCTCAAAGCCTTTCAACCCTTTGATGAGCTGCGTAAAGGTTGGTCGCAGTTCCGGAATAGTGTTCCAGCAACTGAACATCAGGCCAAAGAGGTCAGCTGAGCAGTGCTCCGGCTGAGGCAGTCGTCCACCAGCCTCCACATGCGCCAAAGTCGCTCGCCCCTCGAGGTTGCCGTACGGCATTGCGCCGTAACTGAGGCATTCCCCTACCAGTATGCACCAACAATAAGTGAGATGCAAGTGCAAATTTTCACAGCACACGACTCGACTTACAGGCGGTCACGCCGAACGACCACACATCGGACATGGACGAGAACTTGCGGAAAGTCATTGATTCCGGCGCCATCCACTACAAAACGCAGGATCGCCATAAAATGAGTATCAAAACCGCAAACAGCAACCCGTTCACACGCTCAACTCACCTTCACAGGAAGCTTGCCGCGCGTTTGCATGCGATAATAATCGTTCTCATCGGTCAGTTCGCGAGAAAGCCCGAAATCGGCAATCTTGACCACCATCCCCTTGCCAACAAGGCAGTTTCGAGCAGCAAGGTCACGATGAACAAAGTGGAGCGTGCCCAGATACTCCATGCCAAGTGCAATTTGGCGGATGGCATGCACCTGCTCGTTCTCAGACCACTCGAACGACTGCTTTTTGGACTTTTGCAACAGCGTGTGCAAATCGCCATACTGCACAAACTCGAGCAGAACGAGATGAGGCTCTGACTCTACGAGAGCCGCAAGTAGACGCACGACATTCGGATGCACGAACGGAGCCATCAATGTCGCCTCGCTCTCAAAGTCTTTGTGGGATTGTTCGTCCGCGTTGGACTTGAGACTCTTGACTGCGACTTGCACGGCTTCAGACGGCGCTTTACGTCCAAGCAAGGCCTGCGCTCGTTGGGGCAGCACGTTGAACGCCACTTGACCCAGTGCCACATCGCCAAAGTTACCACTGGCAAGGTACTTGACAATGGTCAAGCCTTCACGAACGCGACGAGAATTGCTGCCCGTGACATACGGGCTTTCATTGTCGTAGAGCCCCTCTGTAGAAGAAGGCGTTGAGAAATCTTCGTACAAAGGTTGTGGCTGCCTTGGATCGACGTTGTCGTAAACTGAACTGCCATCGTTTTTGGGAGACTGAGTCGGATGGTTCAGAGGAGAAATTGCCAGTTCAACAGCCTCCTGGTAGACGGGACCGGCAGAATCGTTCGGTCGCTTCACGAAGCCTTGCGAGCGCCTGCGCCGCAACACGATAAATACCGCTGCAATTATCGCAACACCGGCAACAGAGGCAACAACAGCAGCGATGACAGCCGCTGAGTCGCCGCCGCCGCCTTGTTGTAATTCACATGATCCACTCGTCATGCCATACCCATCATAGCACTGAGTGCAGGGAGCGGATGAATTGCAGGTCAAACAATTGAGTGCGCAACACGCACCGGACCCAGCATCATAGCAGGTGGCACAGGCTGCATCACACGCTGCAGTACAAACGTCAGTGAGATGGTCACATTCAGAGTGCAATCGCCTCTCAAACGTACGATGTGGTTCGGAAGCACTTCCGTATGTGCTGGGCGGAGCGACAGAGTTCCCACCATAGGTAAAGTTGTTGGGGGCCAGATTCATCACAAACATGACATAGGGCAGCCCCTGAAACAGACCGGGCGGCAAAGTGGTGAAGGGATTGTTTTCCAAGGCCCTGAAAGTATCTCGAAGTGAGAAAATTGAATGGAACGCGAGCTTTTCAGGTGCTTGCCTTACAAGTAATTCAGCATACTGAGATCTTTGAATGCGTCAGCCGGAATGCTGGTGAGCAGGTTGTCCGATAGATACCTACAAATAAGAGTTGCAAACGAGTGAGCTGGATGTCGGGGTGAGCGTGATTCTTGTGTCCTTGCTTGCTCACAACGAATGCAGCACAGGTAGGCCTGTGAATGCAGACCCGGAAATGCTGGTGATCTTGTTCTGATGTAGATATCTACAGATAGAGTCGCCAAGGAGTGAGCCATGTCAGCGTGGCTCGTTCTCTGTCGCTGCTTGCTTACAGTGTATGCATCGCAGTCAGCCCTGCGAATGCATTTGCGGGAATCCGAGAGATCTGGTTGGATTGCAGCGTCCTATCAACCCTTGGCAAATCAGGGGAGGGTCATGATGATTCAATTCACATCTCAACTCGACGGCAGCACCTACAGCAGCGTTGTGGTCGCTGGGATTCCACTGGGGATGGTTGTGAGGGAGTTGCCGATGCAGTTGACGGAAGTTCCGTCCGAGCAATCGCACGCGCCGCCAGGGCCACAGGCATTGACTGCTTGTGTCAATTGGACGTGCTGAATCACGCACATCAGCAAAAGCAGACCAAAGGCAAGTCCTTTTGATCTCATCTGGCATCGGAGACACAAGCATTGGCGGAATATTCAAAGGTGAGCGCAATGTAAAATTCAGTCGCTCCATAGGTTGTCCCCCAATCTCTGTCCTTCGAAATTCCCACACACAGTCTGCAAGCTAGGCGTGTGTGCTGTTTGCTAGCTGCTCCTTTCCCCTCTGGGTCACGCTCAACCCCCTTTCCCAAAGTTGACCCGATTATCGCGCTTCAACTTTCCCTGCCCTCTGCGGATGATTTGCGTGCATACAGTATTGGAGCAGCCTTGCATTTTTTTCCAGAGGATGCTGGCGTCTGTTTGTCCACGAATGAAACGCCTCTGTCGATTTTCCGGGGGTGCGGGGGTGGTGGGGTGGTGGGATGGGGGTGGGAGAGAGGTGAGCGCCAGGGTCACCCGAGGGTCAAAACCCAAAACCCAATAAAGCAATCTACTACTCGTTTCTCCTGCCGACTGTCTTTGCTTCTAGTTCGGTGATTGCCGCCGCATTGAACATCGACATTGGGGGGCAGCTCGACGACAAGCTGGAGGGGCAAGCTGAGGGAGCTGGGGTTCTAAACCTCGTTCTCTGTCCCGGCCGCTCTTTCGCTTCTCTATCTCTCTCTCTCTCTCTCGCCTCTGATCCTTCGGATGTGCTCCTTGTTCTGTTGCAGCAAGCTCAATCCAGTCAAGATACAGAAGGGATGGAGCGGAAGCAACAGCGGGACTCGCAATTGGTGGAGGGGGGCCCTTATTGGCTAACCGTTGTCAAGTGGGAGAACAAATACAAAGAGTGATCATCGTCCTCGTCTGTTCGGCACATTCAAGTCAGTTGTGGCAATGAAATAGAATGCGACGCAGGGTCAATTGCGGGTGTTGCGCGCAGAGTGGCGAGGCGGCCAGCAAGGGATGGCCGAGTACAGTACCAACGAGTACAGTGACTTGTTTCACTTCGTTCGCTTTCGTCTGAATGAAACAAAGTTCAAGCCACAACTCACCCCCCCCCCGACTTGCATGGTCGAGCAGAAGAGCAAAGCAACATTAAAACAGGATTGGTGTTCATGAAGCTGCAATAGCTCAAGCCCACCCCCATTCAGGCCCGAATTCAGGTCGCACAGAAGATCAAACAATCGCAGTCATTTTTTGCTTGTGATTTTCTGCATTTTCTCAGACTAGCGCATCATTCACTTTATATTCTGCTTGTTTGTTCTTTGGCGAGCCACAAGTGAAGAGGAGGGATGAGCGGTGGTGCTGGCTCGGATTCTGACTCCAACCGAGCCATGGACTGCCCATCGCCAACCCACGCCAATGGTCCCCATCGTGATCATGGAGACCATCATCGCACAATGGTCACTGAAGCATCAGACCAGCCCGACTCACAGCCACCAGCGCTGCAAAGTCCTGCCGCCAACTGTATGCGGTTTAGCCGCCGAGACGCCGAGCTGGCCTTCCTCGACCGCGTGCTGGACCTCGCCGATACTACTGCTGCTGCAGCAGCCGTGTTGGATGGTGATGCAAGACCAAAGCCAAGGCGGGCGCACGGGCAAGGCGACGCGGTCGAAACGCCGACCCCAACTCCGGCTGCCTCGTCACTGGAGCACTGGTCTGGTGGTGGTGGTGGTGGTGAATGCATCCCGTTGCTGGAGCGCCTGCGATTCCTGGCGATTGTCGCGTCGTCGTTGGATGCATTCTCGCTGAAACGGCTGGGCAAGCTCGAGCTGGAACAGTCGCAAGCCAACGCGGCCGTCAAAGCCAGTCGTGCCGCTATGCCTGAGCGCACAACGGCGGCAACACCAGCGACGCCATCGTCGCAGCGGCCGTCAGACAGTCGGGACTCGACACAGACATCGATGGACGCTACGTCGGACTGGGCGGTGGGTGCCCTCCCATCCGAGCTACTCCCAGTGGCGCTGCTCCACCAAGCGCGTCGCGAGCAGCAGGCCGCAAGTCAGCCTGACAGTGGTAGTAGCAGCACTGAGGCTGGCAATGGCCAACCTGACACCAACAACTCGCAGCTACATCGGTTACAAAGTTCGTTAGAGCGGTACGCTGCGGCAGCAGCTCCAGATACGTCTGATTCCGTCGCTCCAACCACCAGTTCGGTCTTGCAATCAAACGACAAATGCATGGTGCTGCTGCCCGAGTATTTGCAAGTGAACCAGCACATTAGCCAGCTCGAGTGTCGGATGCGGCAACTCTTTGCGCGCCAGCTACAACCCGACCTTGCGGCGGTTGGAATTGACATTGTCACCAATCCAAACACCCTCTCCGTCGTCGAACGGTCGGAAGTTATTGCGCAGTGTGAAACCAAGCTGCTTCCGCATTTACGCATCTCGACAAAGCTCCCTCACCCAGCGTCCTTGGATGCAGCGGTTGGCACAATACACTTGTTTGTGGGCAGTGCCGCTGCCGTTTCTTTGGCGGGGCAAGCTGAATCCTCCTCAACAACTCCATTCTTCCCAAGTTGGTTTCGACCGTCCGGCGCCCAAGACCAAGCCGACGAGCAGCAGCAGCAGTTCTTGTGGATTGAAATTCCACCAGTCGCGGGCAAGTGGTTGTATCTGGCGCGAAAGAACGATCGCCATGCGTTTGTCCCGGTGGAAGTCGCCGTTGCGTTGTCTCTGCGCCAAGTGGCTGTCGAACACCCACAATTGCTTTCCCTCTTTGCCAAGCTAGCAATTCTTCCTCAGTCCACAGGAACTTCACTCTCGCCACCATATATCTGCGCAGGAGTGCACATACTGCGTGATTCTCACCCTCATGCAGATACGCCACGACAGGACGACGACTCTGCCTCCGAAATACCAATCCCCGAATCCATGTTGCAG
This sequence comes from Capsaspora owczarzaki ATCC 30864, assembly GCF_000151315.2. Classification (NCBI taxonomy): domain Eukaryota; class Filasterea; order Ministeriida; family Capsasporidae; genus Capsaspora; species Capsaspora owczarzaki. The sequence continues at coordinate 773,510 of NW_011887303.1, read as the reverse complement.
CTCTTACAGGAACGACAGGACGCTCGCATTGTGCGATTCGTTGCCCAGCCGCTGTGTACCTGCTCCCTCCAGTCTCCGTGTCCAGCGTGTGCTCCAGCGGATACGATGCGCGCTGTCTATCAAACGTGGTTGTGGTCGCTAATGGCCCAACTCGACCTGCCGCTGGAAAGTGTCTTGCTCGTGCTGGCAAGCGGCCATCGAGCTGCTTCGGCCCACACCGCCACCTCAGCGTTGGCGGGACTTCCGGAACTCAGAATCGTAGAGCAGTCAGCTTCGCTGCTGCACTTGCATCGTCTGGACCAGTTAGTCAGCGCGGTCAGCAACCCGCAACTCAAGTTCCCGCCATGGCGTCCCGTGGTTCATCCGCTGTTTGCTTTCTTGCCAAATTCGCTGAACGAAATGAACCCCGAGATTGCCGACCGATTTTTCGAACGTCTCACCGAGCGCGACGTCATGGCGCATCATCCGTTCCACAGTTGGACCCATTCGGTGCTGGCCATGCTGCGGGCGGCTTGTCTTGATCCCAAGGTATGTGCTTTCCTTGCGTTGCTGGCCACGTTGAGTTGCTGTTGGTTGTTGAGCTTGGGGGTGGGGCGCTTATCGTTGCTCTCTCTCTCTCTCACACACATCGCGTCATTTTCGGTCAATCTGGTAGGTCACCGACATTACCATTAGCCTGTATCGCGTAGCGGAGAATTCGGCCGTGGTACAGAGCTTGGTGGAGGCTGCTACCACCTTTCAGAAACGCGTAACATGCATTGTCGAGCTCCGAGCCTCGCTGGACGAGGAACGCAACGCGTGGGCGGCTCGTCGGTTGCGAGATACGGGCCGTTGCCGCGTTCTGTTTGGTCGGCAAGCTTGGATTATGCACGCAAAGTTGCTGGTTGTGACGCGGCGAGAAGGCGGTGACAGGCCCGGGACCGCGGCGCCAACTGAGCGCCTGTATGCTCAGATCGGGTCGGGCAACTACAATGAGAGCACATGCGATCGCTACACGGACTTGAGTTACTTTACCTCCAACCCGCTGATTACTGCTGAAATTACCCAGCTGTTGGCGCGCGTCGCGGCCGAAGGAGTGCCAATTTGGCAAGAGGTTGTCTTGTGGTTGTCTGCGCTGCTTGCCGCTCTGGTCCTGTACGTGGCGGCCATTTTTTCCTTGTCGTTTTTCAAGCAACTGCTGGCCTCAAAGTCAGAAACACCGACCGAACCTGTCCCGACCTCGGCTTTGCCTGCCAGCGAAGAAGCAGAGTTTCCCACCCAACATGTTCTCGTTTCGCCTTTCAACATGCGCGATCGCTTTCTTGCGTTGATTGCGCACGAGACGGAGATGGCCAAGAGCAAAGCCAAGTCCGATTCCAGCGACGACGGGCTGCCAGACATTTTTGCGTGTTGCAATGCTTTGGATGACGGTGCGATCGTAGAGGCCCTGATTCAAGCTGCACAGGCGGGTGCTGTGAGTTTGAGGTCGCTGTTTGTTTGGCGGCCAGTCGAGATTTGAAAAGTAACTTTGTTGCTGCCACTTTTTTTTTTTTTTGTGGTTGCATTTTGGCAGAATATTTTCCTGTCGGTGCGAGGTCCAAGCCGTATCACTCCCAAGATGCGGAATATTCGCAGTTTGCGCATCATCAGCGTTGTTGGACGATTTCTCGAGCACACACGATTCTTCTACTTTCGCAACGGTTGGAGCGGCTGGAAGGACGCCAACGGCGAGCCTTCTAGCAACCCCAATTCGAACGATTCTCAGCTGGCCCTACCTAGATCTGGTCCGATGTACATTGTCGGCAGTGCAGATTGGGCCCATTCAAAGCTGAGCAAGCGCATCGAGGTACGAGAGGTTCACCAACAAGCTACTGTTTGTTCCCTTTTTTCCCCCGCAAGCCTCACCCCTTCCTTCACCCCTCTATTTGTGTTCCACAGATTGCTTTGCCTGTGCGCGACCCGTTGATTGCCTCTCATCTGGAACGTACGATGCGACTCTACCTCAGCACCTCGACAGCCTGTCAAATGCAAGAGGATGGCAGCTATTCGGTTCAGTCTGCAACGACTGCGCGCGCTGATGACGTGCAAGTTTCGCTCATGAAGCTCGTGCAACAATCTCGTCTCTAGACCCAACCCCGCTCGAGTAGAGCTCTCATATATCTTTTTGATTGATTTATTTTCATGTGTGTGAAGTTTACCATATGTACAACAATTTATTCTTCTGTACACAGCGCTGCCTTGACTGTTGCATCTGCGCTACTGGCTTTGAAGGTGCTTCCAGTACTGCTTTGTGCAATGGTTGACGAGCGGGATGACCTCTGTCTCGACGTTGGAGGCAATCGTGGTTGGCGACGCAAACGCCGGTAGCGCGCCAGACGTGACAAACTCGGCGTTGCGCTCCATCACCGCTTCGGCCATTGCTTTTGCCACCGAAAATCCGTACATTCCCGTGTTCTCGACCCTGAGGAAGAAGTGACGGTCGGGCGATTCTGCGCCTCCGGTCGTGCGAATGCGGCCGCTGATTTGAGCGACAACGCCGTCCGAACGCTCTGGGGATGCCACGACCTTCAAGCTGTCTACTTGGTTGGTGTTATGCTTGTGAGTGCTGGCCCGAGTGGACATTCGTCCAACGACGGGAGTGCAGCGTTGGTTCCATACGCCTGAATTGCGCTGAATGAACGCCAGCCTGCTGAGTTGGCCCGATGCCGGCTGTCCCATCGTCGTCGCCGATGCAATGGCAGCAGCGCCGGGCGCAGCAACGCTCTGCCCAACGAGACGCAGGAGTCGCGCGCTGTTCATTTCTGAGCTGTGTTTTGACAAATTTCAGAATTTCAGTCAGATTCAAGTCAGATTGTGAGAATTGAAGCAAAGCTGGCAATGAGTTGTGTGACTAGGATTTCTTACGAGGATAGTAAAAGACTGCACTTGTATGTACATACATGTAAATCTAACAGTTTTGAAGTCAGCTTCAGTCTTCAAGTCTCTCACAAATAAATGGATTCGGCTGTGATTGAGATTGAAAAGACTGCTGCTTACATTGCGAGCTATGAGAATGTAACTCACTATGCGCGCAAAACTCGGAATGAATTTGAGCAGTGTTGTGGTGGCACTGAGTGAATTCGGACTGACTGAGTGGATCTGGGCGTCTTGCTCAGAAGGCAGAGGTCGACTTTGAGCACTGTGTGACCGACCATCTGCGCGTGTCGGGCATCTACTGGGGCCTGAATGCACTGTGTCTGATGGGCATGCCAGATCGCCTGAACAGAGCGGCGACGGTCGCATACATTCGCGACTGCCAGCAACCGAACGGTGAGGCGGCGAGTTCATGCTTTTCCCAAATGGTGATCTCAGTCAAAGAGTACAAAGGTGATACGGATGTATTTTTTCTGAATGGTGTTGACTGGATGGATGATTGGACAGGCGGCTTTGCGGGAGCACTGGGACACGACGCAACGATGCTGCATACATACAGCGCAATCCAAGTCCTCTTGTTGGAGAAATCACTGCGATCTACGGATGGAACTATGGCTGATACGATTGATATTGCTGGCGTTATACGTTATGTAGCTGGTAGGTGTGCTCTCACAGTATTGGGGCGGGAGGGAATGGGAAGGGAACGTTCAACATTTTACAGACTGCAGATGACTTACGGTGTTGCTTGTTGTCGTTGTTGTGAATCACATCTCAACATTGTTACATTGGAGATAGGTTTGCAACAACCAGACGGATCTTTTGCGTGCGATGAATGGGGCGAGCGAGACACAAGAGCAACGTACTGCGCAATCGCCACGCTCTACCTGCTGAACGGACTCGACTCAATCAAGGTGGATGCTGCAGTTGCACATCTAATGAGATGCCAGAATTGGGATTTTGGATTCGGAAGTGTGCCTGACACAGAGTCGCATGCAGGTCAAAGTGAGTTTGTTTGCTCTCTGAGGCTAACGACAACTTGATCCTTCACTCAACCTTGCTTGTTTGCTTGTTTGATTGTTGGCCAGTATTCTGCTGTCTTGCGACGCTCGCGATCTTGAATCGACTTTCACAACTAGACCAACGCGCGCAGCAACAGCTCTCCGACTGGCTGGTTGAGCGGCAGCGTGATTCTGGCGGCCTGAACGGACGTCCTGGGAAGATTCATGATGTGAGTCTGCTCCCATGTTCGAGAAACAGTCGCACTGTATTCTTCTCGCTTGTGTTGACCATGTCCTTTGATGCAACATTTCCCTGTATAGGCGTGCTACGCTTGGTGGACTTTGGCTTCGCTTGCCATTTTAGACCCCTCTGGCTGGAAGTCCCGTATCAATCTAGAAGGCGCGTGTCAATACTTGATCTCGACACAAAATCGTTCTACGGGAGGGCTTGCCCCTCGACCGAACGAGCGAGCCGATGTTTTTCACACCCATTTCGCCATTGCGGGACTGGCCCTCCTTGGCCATGCATCCATCCAGGCCGTCGATGCTAGATTTTGCTTGCCCACGTTGGCATTACAGCAGTATCTCTCCCAGACGCCTTAAGTCGTGCACGGTGGACGAGCCGAACATCGCTTGTGTTTTGGGTTGTCCTGTTCTACGACAAAAAAGTGTATTTCCGCACCGTCACCAACAAAGAACAGTAAACTACACGCAAGACATCAATACAATCCAACTTCCATCAACAGCGAGTTTCACCGAGCTGACAAAATGTTTCTCAACGCCAAAATCAGTGCCGTCTCAAAAACAACCAACTCTTTGGTCCCTTAAACAGGGAAAGGACTGTCAAGAGCAGCGACACCAGCTGCAACGCCACCATCGTCAAAGGACGCAAGCTTGGAACGCAGCAAGTGACCGGCAGCTTCGTTCTTGATAATACGGCTGTCGTCGGCAATAAACACGCCGTAAATGCCGAGCTCGCTCACAATCTCGCCGCGCTGAGCCAGGCCGTGTCGCACAATGTAGTTGGCAACCTTGGGAGGAGTGATTCGGTCCATCAGGATGTGGGCAGAGCGTTGCTGGGCGGTCATGACGGTCAGAGCGCGCTGCAAATCCTCGCCGTACAGGTTGTTACCGCCGCCTTCGCGCTGGGGCTTGAGGACAAACTTGTGCGGCTGCTCGATGGCGGTTTTGACAATGGCGTCGCCATTCTCGTGAGGAGAGAGCGAGTACAAGCCCATGAAAACGCTCAGCATGTCTGAAATGACCTCCGGGTCGGAGATGAACTGCGCCAGCGCCTCGTGGGTGGAGAGAGCCTGCTGCACCTTCTTGGTGCCCGCAAGGTGGTAGCCAATGTTGGGGCACTTGATGGCACGCGAGCGCTCAATCAGGAGTCGGCCGTCCCACTCGTCTTCGGTCGGGTAGTCCAGCGGCGAGTAGCCGGCACGGAAGTAGGCCACGGCAACCTCCCTTGCATCCACCCAGAGTGCCTTTTCAACGTCGTCCAGGATTGCGTACGTGTAAATCTCTGTGAGCGTCTGACGGATCATCTTGACGTGGTACCGCTCCCAGAGCGTGTGCTCCATCCAGCGCTGGTCGTACGAGTTGTGCTCACCAGGCTGCACCACCATCATGATGACGGCGCCCGGTTTGTTGTAGAGACGCCAGGCCTGCGCCATGCCTTCCGCCAACTTGGCCAGCGCAACGTTCTCGGGCAATGCCAGATTTTCACTCTTAAAGTTGTGCCGTGACATGATGTACTCGTGCATGCGTGTGGTGATGGAGCCAAGACCGCCGAAGGACGCGGCAATCGTGTTGATTTCAACCTGCTTGAGTCGTGGTGTCTTGGAGGTCGAGGAACGATGGCGGGCGTCGGGCAGGGTGGAGACAGCCGTGGCGACCGAGTCGGACTGATCGTTCGCGGCGTCACCCTCGCGATCCACGCGCCTGCGCTTCTGTGCGTGGACTGCATCGCCTGCCGCGGCGTCGTCTGCGGCGGCAGCGGAGGCAACTTCCTCGCCATCATCATTGGCAGCAACGCTTTGAAGCGAGGCGTCGGCGTGAAGCATGTAATCGGCGCGATGGATGCCGAGAACGACCTTTTGGGTCTTCTCCTCTGCACTCACCGTCTTCAGAATGCTCAGCAAGTGTGCAGTGAAGACGTCGCTCTCCGCAGCCTCTGCGAGGGTGGAAGCGAGAAACTCGGGACTCTGGCTCACCCGGTGAATGAGCTCGTTAAAGTGCGGCTGGAGCGCCTGTGCCCGCTTGAGCTCTGCAGCCGGGATTGGCGACGGGAACAAGGTGAATGGCGCATGTGTGACTGTCGCAGTGACTGAGACGCCGCCGCCCGGGCGCCCAGCAACCGAGGCGGCACTCGCCGATCCGCCCGCCGCGCCGCCGCCACCGACGCTGCTCGATCCGCTTCCTGAAGCAGAACTGGGATGGCCGCCGCTTGCAGCGGACTTGCTCTGCGCGGCGCCTGCAGCAGATGAGGCCGACGACGCTCTGGCGGTGGCTGACTCTGCGTGCGCCATGGCCATGACGAGCTTTGGCGTCATGACGATGCCATGCGTGAGCGCATAGTCCTTGGCCTGCTCGACCAGCGCGTAGAGGAAGGCTTCGTGGACCTCCGGGACGGGGTAGGTTTCCGCGTACCAGGACGAGTCGAGCGTCGCGTCCACTGCAGCCGTCGCAGTCCCAGTAGCAGTAGTAGCAGTGGCAGTAGCAGTGGCAGTCCCAGTGGCAGTCGGAGTGGCAGTCAGAGTGGACGCAGAGTCAGCCGCAAGTTCGACCGTCGCTGAAGAAGGATCAACGGACATTTTAATTTTTATTTAAAATAAAATAAAAAGAAAAAACGGAGAATGAGCTCAAAAAAGCAATCTCAGAGATCAAAGATGCTCAGAGAACAAAAATGCGAGAACAGCAAATGCGTGAGATCAAAGATGAAAAGATCAAAAATGCTCAGAGGAACAGAAAGCATCACAGTGATCAAAGTGATCAAGGCTCAAAAAAGCGCAAAGAACAGATCAGTGGCGCTTCAATGAACTCGGCTCAAGAACAAGATGATGCTCAGCTGAACGACCAGATGCTCAAGGATCAGAGAGCTCACAAGACAAGACACTTTGCAAAAGATGCTCAAGAACAAAGATGCTCAAGAACGTTGTACTTTTGTTTGGATGAACTCGGGCTTTGTGCGAGGAGGCCTCGGATTTAACAACGAAGCAGTAGGATGGGATGGGAATAAGCAGAAGCGGGGTGGAGGGGGGCGCAAGTCTCAGTCTCAGTCTCAGTTTCGTCGCGTGCTGTTTCCCCTATTTTCTGAGCCTTTTTTCGTTTTTCGTTTTTGGGTTTTTGGATTTTTTGCGAAATGCGGCTGTCGACTCGCACGCTGACTGTTTCCGTGCTCGTTGGCGTTTGCTTACTGGTCGCATTTGCAAACCGACCAACAGCATGGCCGACTCTGCCGACAGTGCCAGTGGTGGCGCAAGTCGTGTCTGTCGTGTCTGTCGTGACGGCCGAACCAGCGGCGCCAGGCGACAACCACCGAATCGACGGCACTGCCGCTGATGCTGACACTGAAGAAGAACCTCCCATCACGCCGCAGCTTCAGTGGCGTGCAGAGGTCTGCGAGCGGACGGCGCTCGACTGCGCCACTGCGATTGCGCCATGCGTCGACCGCCCGCCAGACAGGCGACACGATCCGATCGCGTTCAACTTGCCGTTCAGTCAGGACGTGTGTGAGACTGAAATCCGGCCCATCGCGGGCTGCTATCCGGACGAGCTCCAAAAGTGCCTCCAGCGCGGCGCCGGCCAGAACAAGTGGATTGTCTTTATTGGCGACTCTGTCACTCGCAAAATGTTTGAGAGAACCGCTCTCTTGCTTGGTCCCGAGGTCTTTGAACCGCTCGAAATGTCGGGGGACAGGCACAATCGCTTTACCATTGCGCCACATTACGAGTAAGAGCGGACCGGACTGATCGCTGTATTGTTTGTTTGTGTTTGTTTGTTTGTGTGTTTGTTTGTTTGTTTGCGTGTGAATGTCTTGTGGGTGTGCCTCTTGGTTTGTTTGGCACGTTGTCTCACCGCGTTGTGCATTGCACGCTGACAGAAACAAGGAATTCCTGGCATTCGGTCAGGTACTTTTGACAGAGCTGTTTATCGGTGGCTCAACAGACGAACACTTGCTGGACAATTTCAGAGTGGGACTGCAGCTCCCAGAGGAAGACCGCCTTCGGCTGCTGGCCCGGCAAGGCTTGGGCGCTGACAGTTTGCTTTATCGCAAGCCAGACCGCGTCTTTGTCAATGTGGGGCTGTGGGATTCGCGCGATGTTCCAGTGCCTCAATACCGAGAACAGCTTTCAAAGTGGCCTTTGTTCTTCCACAACGAGATGAAGCTGTCGGCCGACGCTATGGTGTGGCGGTCGACAACACCGACATCCGATCGACTGCCTACGCAAGATCCAAGCCGTGCTGAAATGACGGTTGGCAAAATTTCCGCCATGAATGACGTTGCGTACGACATTTTCGTTCAAACCTCGGGCTGGCACTTTCTCGACCAGTTCAACCTCGTTGGTGGTTGGGACGCTTCCAAGCGAGAGCCCCTGATTGCAGGCGATCGTTACCATCCCTTGCTTTCAGTCATCTGCATGCTCGCCGAGTATGCCCTCAACTCGATTTGCATGCTGCCACCACCTTGAGGGGGGCGTGTTTTTTGTGTCCTTGACTTTGGCTTTTGCGAATGCTGTATGTGAAAGTGTGTGTGTGTGCTATTTGATGTCGAGCTTGGGGTTTCTCGACCATTACAGTTTTATTCTCGTTGCAACGAATTGAGTGAATAAACAGACTGAATGAAAGAAATACCATCATCAAATAACTTGAATGTATGGTCGCGGTTACATCAACCCAAAATTGATTGTTTCGAGTCGTTCAAGTGAATGATTTGCTTTGCTCAATCGTGATGAATCGTCCGGCTGCTACATAACATGGAAGTCTGCCAAGCTCAAGCTCAAGTCAAGTCAGTCCAGCATCAAAGCCTCCACTTCAATTGCGTTATTATTGGATTCTCAGATTTGAACAATTTGCTTTTGGATTTTGATCAACAACGCAAGCAGGAGCGTGCCGACCTCGAATGCTTTGGCGGAGTGTCTGAAACACGTCTGTTTGCTTTTGCGTCGAAGGCTCCATTACAAAACGACTGCGAAAAGGACTGAGCAGCTCAGATGTATTCTCAGATACTCTATCATGCTTCTGACGGAATGGGTGCTTGGCCACAGAACGTGAGGGTGGTGCAAAAACCAATGGATTCAGTCTCAAACTTTGAGATCAGTGGACGTTGCAATGAGCCAAGTTTCTTCCCTCCTTCCCTCTTCTCCAGAGCTGGCTGCAATTCACAGATATTCGTGATAGTGTAATAACTGCCCTGCTTCAAAAGAAACGCTCTTCCGTATCAGTTTGCCAATAGTCTAATAAAGCTCGCTTTTGTTCGTTTTGTTACATTTCAATCCTCCCACTTCGAAGCTCATGAATGCAACTACAAAATCAGGATAATCAGAACAAACTCAATGCAGTACAAATGAAGATGTGCAACGTCACAGCTCACTCTCTCTGCATTGCTGTGACGTAGGTTTGGTTTGTTCACAACATCTCAAATCAAACAAAACAACAATCTTGTTCAATCTCGTTCAAGATCAGCCGTTGCTTGTTTCTGAGGGCCGCTGTTGGGCTGTCGTCCCAACAACTTCGGAGGGCAGCTGGTGGACTGTCGGTTCACCAAACGCGAAGCTGAGGCGGGGAGAGGAAGGAAGGGAGGACTGTATGATTGTAATGCGTGAAGCTTGTGACCTCCAAACACCATCAACAGAAGGATCAAACAGCTTGTGCCTTGGGGCATGGTGGGGGCATGGCTGCTGCTGCTGCGGATGGTGGAGTGACAAATAGAATCGTCTGCAAAGTTGCTCTGTGCAGCAGCAGCGATCAGAGACTGATGAGCAGGGTCGAAAACACTCAGAGAATCCACTCATTTGTTGTGATTGTTTGTGTTCAGGTTTGCCATGCCGCTGTCTTGCGAGGCGATGACGCCAGAACAGCGCCAGTGGTATGAGCAAGTCAAGAATGCGAGTGGTGAGCTCCTGTAAGAGAGCAAAAACAAACAGACAAAAGTGCTGAATTATGACACTGACATGAGGCGACAGTTTAAGTTGGTGCAAAATTGGTGATGTTGAAGCGCAAGCAATTGCTGAAGCACTCGAGGTGAACACGACGCTCATCAAGCTCAAGTAAGTTGACTGGCCGTGATGAATGAGATTGAGCGACAGATCAGGGCAGCCGAAGCTGACAATGCCTTGCTAGTCTGCTCTCCGGTCAGATTGGTGATGCTGGAGCAAAGGCAATTGCTGAAGCACTCAAGGTGAACACAACGCTCACCCAGCTTCAGTAAGTTGACTGCCAGTGATGAATGAGATCGAGTGACCGATCTGAGCGGCCGAACCGTGTCGCTGACGGTAGTGTGACAGCCTTTCAACAATCCAACTGTTCAACAATCAAATTGGTGATGTTGGAGCGCAGGCACTCGCTGAAGCACTCGAGGTGAACACGACGCTCACCCAGCTTGAGTAAGTTGACTGGCAGTGATGAATGAGATCGAGTGACGGATTCGGGTTGCCGAACCGTGGCACTGACAGGAGCGTGACAGTCTTCACGGCAATCAGATTGGCGAGGTCGGAGCGCAAGCAATTGCTGAAGCACTCGAGGTGAACACAACGCTCACCAAGCTCATGTAAGTTAATTCGCCAGCAAGATTCATCGACGAGTTCTTTCACTCAATGCCTCAACAGTTTGAGCGACAACCAGGTTGGCGACGCTGGGGCTCTTTCCATCTCGAAAGCACTCCAAAAGAATACGATCTTGCAAAATCTCAGGTAAGTGCTTCAATGTTGAATGCCCAGCAATAGCATTACTCACTGTGCAATCGTTAGTCTGGCATCGAATCAGATCGGAGACGCTGGGGCTCTTTCCATCTCAGAAGCACTTCAGAAGAATACGACCTTGCAAATTCTCAAGTAAGTGCTTCAATGTTGAATGCCCAACTGCGCAACTCACTGTGCAATCGTTAGTCTGTGGCTTAATCAGATCGGAGACGCTGGGGCTCTTTCCCTCTCAGAAGCACTTCAGAAGAATACGACCTTGCAAAACCTCAAGTAAGCCGTTTCAACGTTGAATGCCCATCAACGCAACTCACTGTGCAATCGTTAGTCTGTGGCTTAATCAGATCGGAAACGCTGGGGCTCTTTCCATCTCGGAAGCACTCCAAAAGAATACGACCTTGCAAAATCTCAAGTAAGCCGTTTAAATGTTAAATGCCCAGCAACATCATTTCTCACTGAGTAATTGTTAGTCTGGAGTTCAATCAGATCGGTTATGTGGAGGAAACGGTTCTCCGCCACAGTATCCATCCAACCTTGCGATTGTAAGTTTTCCGCTTCGTCCGAGTTTGTCCAACGTCCCCATTCTGCTCTCACTTTTCCCGCCACTTTCAGACTCATTGATAGTCAGGATAGATCTGATTCGGCTTGATGTCAGGAAGTCCGCGTAGTCGTTCTTGGAGATCCTTCAGTCGGCAAGACCTCGCTTGTTCGGGGAATCGCCGACGGTTATGTTCGACAGGCGTTCTCCAATATGTTCAGCATTGCCAATTCCACCGATGGTATTGATATTTCGACAGTCATTCTGCGTGCAAAACACGAATCCATGATTTTGATCGTTTGGGATTTCGCTGGTCAAGAAGTCTATCTGGTTTCGCACCAGTTCTTTCTTCGTGAACGAACAGTCTACTTGGTCTTGTTTGACGTGCGTGAAGACTTATCACTCAATTCGCGCCTTGCCTTTTGGCTACGCAGCTTGCACGCTTGCGTTCCAAACGCCGATATCATTCTCGTTGGAACTCACATTGATGATCCGTCATACACTTCGGAGCGGCAGCAAGAGCAACACCACAATCTTGCTAATTTGCTCAGCACCTTGCAAGAATCAAGTGTTTCGTTTAACGTGCGTTCGACCGTCTACATTAACGCGCGGAACTCTACGGGGGCCCCGAGCATGCCGGAACTCAAGACTGCATTGTTTCAAGCGGGACAAGACATGCCATTCTACGATCGGCCATTGGATGGCCGATACATTCAGTTCAGAGACTCGCTCCGAAAGCGAGCTGATCGGTTGACCGCCCAGAAACAACCACCCCTCTGTCGATGGCATGAAATTGTCGAGCTTGGCCAGTCGCAGAGTCTCAGCGGGCGAGCAATCGATGCATTCATGCAGCTCTTGCGTTTTCAAGGCTGGGTCGTTTTCCATCGTCTCGCCAATTCAGCGACCCCAGACACGTCCAATGTTCCCGCGTTGCAACCTGCCACTCTCCTCGCTTCGTTGGACGATATAGTCATCTTGAACCCTCAATGGTTCACGAAAACAGTCCTGACTGGAGTGATTACCCAGAAACCTCAAGATCGATGGGTCAAGGATGGCATTGTGACTCGTGCAAATCTGCATCAAAACGCTTGGAAGGGCATCGATTCTGCGATTTGTGATCAGTTTGTGCTGCTCCTTCAGCGATACGAGCTCTTGTACAAGATGAGCGATGGCGATCAGCCTGGAACCGATTCTGGCACTCGCTATGTCATCCCTTCGTACCTGCCAGCTTACGAGTTTGACCCTAGTAGATGGTCTCTGAAGCCTGCAGCGGGCGAGCCGCATGAAGTTGCTATTGTGATGGAGACCAAGTTTTTGCTGGAGGGATTTTTCTCGAGGCTGCTTGTGCGCTTTCACGAGCGGAAATTCAATTTGATGGCGTGGAAAGATGCTGTTCTGGTCAATTACGGCGGTCCTCGAGCACTACTCCGTGTTCATCGCAACGCTTCCAATGTGCGCCTCGAGTTTACCGTGCGAGGGCAACATCCAGAGGAGCTGCTGCCAACCCTGATTGAGATACTGGACAAGCTCAGCTCGGATTGGTATCCTGGAATCTCGTGGGAAACCTACCTGCGCTGTCCCATGCAGGTGCCTCATGACAAACCGTGCAGGTGGCTGCTCCGACCTCAAGTTCGAGACGCGGTGATTGACAAGATGAAAAACTTATCTTGTTCGCACACGCTCGCCACTTTCCGCCAGGAGGAATGGCTTCCTGTTCTCAGCTCGCTTTTGCAGCGTCGCTTGAACGCAGTTTCGCAACCCACACCGGAGGATATCGAAGCGCTACGGCAACTCGAGCCGCAACCGGCACCGGCGAGCGAGATCCAAACAGCAGCGACGGAAGCTGCATCACTTGTCGCAGCACAACTGATTGCATCTGGAAAGCAAGCATTGCAGGAAGTTGGTGCGGCGGCCATCCATTCTGTTCGCGAAGTCGAGAAGCAAGTGACTTCCTCTGGAGTGCAGCAGCTTCAAAAAATTGCCGGCCAGTCATCGCAGGACTTGCAGCGTTTCAATAAGGCTTTGGATGGCATCATTGGATCGATTCCAAATGCGGTCAAAACTGATCCTGTCGAGTTTGATCGGCTGATCCAGTCTACAGTTTTGAAGCGCATCGATGAGCTTGCCAAAGCTTTGGATTCGAGATTTGACGCAGCAGAATCTTTGCAAAAGGAGCAGAAAGATGAAATCGCTCGTTTTTTCACGAGTCAAGTCCAAATGCAGCTGGACTTGCTGGACAAACCATGCCCCTTGTTGTTTGTCGTGGTACCTCCGACCAAGAAGTGGCATTCCAAACTCACGGATCTTTACAAGTCAAGCCACACTGCGCACCTGCTATGCGCTCACATGGGTACCAACAACCAGCCCGAGTGGCATCGTATCGACAGTCATCCCGGCTACGAAATTGCCAAGTTTTCAAAGTGGCTGAAAAAGTATGGTTCCCGTGTTCGAAGCCTGCTTGAGTTTGTGCGTCCGTTCTTGAAGGTAGCCAGTTTGGCTCCTGGTGGACCAGATGTAACGGATGCGGTTGATTCAGCCATTACTGCTTTGGAAGACCCGCTCGAGGCTCTGCCCTACTTGCAAAGATTGCTCGACCACGCCGATCAGAAAAAGGGTTCCAGCGCGAAGGGAAAGCAACCAGCGCCTGCATCTGCTGCTTCCTCGGAAGTCACACACTCGTCCCAAGAGGCAGCAAGGGAATGGGCTGCTTTCCTATCCAAGAAAGACGAGTACAAGTCCTTTGCCGGTTTGGAGCGAGCTGTTGTGCTCAGCACTGGTGAGGTTCGTTGGGTCTGTCCGACGCACGCGCGAGAGTCCATCTATGGCACCAGCTCCATTTCGAGCAGCTCGTCCGCCGGCTCCTCTAGCAATGCGCCAAGCAGCTCTTCCAGTGGCAACGTTGCTAGCAGCTCCTCCAGTGGCAATGCTACAAGCAGTTCCTCCGCGCCATCCACTTCAACACCGTGATGCAGGCACGTCGTGTTTTGTCTTCACTCGCTGTCAAGATTGTGCTTTCATGTCTGATTCTTTTCAATTGTGTGCATGTTCTCGTTGCAACGAATTGAGCGTTGAATGTACTTTGTTGACGGAGGTTTCTTCCTTGTACCCGTGCTCTGAGGCTGGGCTGAGCTGGTGTTGTCGTAGAGAATAGAATACAGTGCTGTACTTTATTCAAGCCTCGGTCGGATGGATGTCGGGTGACGTTCGGGTGATCGTCAGACTGTTGTGTTTTTGCCACCCTTTTGATTTGTGCTCTTGTCCACTTTGAGCTCCCGAGTCTTTTTGATGCTGTTTTATTTCTTACTCTATCTTGTGATTGTGTATCTCGTCTTTTGCCCAGTTTAAGTTTGAGATCCACGTTCACTTTTCATTTTTGTTTGCTTCTTTGATTGTAAGTGAAAGTCAAAGTGCGCTGCTTTTTTTGTGCTTATTCCGAAACCGCATTTTCCCCCTTTTTTTCGTTTCAATCTGTTTCAATCTCCTTCCGCTGTCCACCTTCTCCGTCTTCTTCTATTGCTGCGCTTTTCTTCTCTCGTTTTCAAAGTGTGAATGCGTCTTGTGTTTGGATGGATGATACAACCGTGAACACGCGGCGGAGCGTTTTTTTTTTTCTTCTTCTTCCACAGTGTCCGGTTTCCCTCTCTATCTCTCTATCTCTCTCTCTATCTCTCTCTCTATCTGTCTCTCTCTCTCTATCTGTCTCTCTCTCTGCTTTGATGCTTGCTTCTCTTCCCTTCCTCTTCCCATCACTGCCAAGAACAGATCTTCACACATGTTCAACGGGTCGTTTGCTCTCTCGTTTTCTACCACAATGCGCCTTTTTTTTTTTAAATTCTTCGGTTTTCCCGCGCAATTTTTCCTTTCTCTCTTTCCTCTCCTTCGACCCCCACTCAGTCCCTTCCGCTCTCTCCTTCGCGCTACCCACCACATTGCGAAATCCGCTTATTTTGATGCAATACTCCTCCTCTTTTCCGTGGTGATTATTGATGATGATGTCATGAAAAATCGCTTCGACTCAATTTTCCGTTCTTATCTTCTTATCTGTTGTCGTGGTTTTTTGTTATCTGCCCAACAAAATATCACGAGCTTTTTCGTATCGTAACCATTTAAAACCGAAACTTTTAAACATACGAAAAATATCAGTCTTTTTTTCAATAATTGTGCGGTTTTTGGCTTTTCTTTTTTTTTTTCTTTTTTTTTTTTTTTTTCTATTGTTCAGTTCAAACTGTGACCAACCGAGTGTCCGATCGATGAGCTGGATTCGAACTGCATTTGACTCACTTCTCATATGATCGCTTGCTTGGATCATCTTGTTTTGTTTGTCTGTCGGACCTCAAAGCAGCTCAAACCCCCAGAATCAAAATCATCATCATGGACGCAACGGCAGTCAACTCATACAAGAAGGTCGCCTCGCACGAGGCCCACCGTGGCGAGTTTGCCACCTGCTTGCTGCTGTACAGCGGCGGTCTCGATACGTCCGTCATGCTCAAGTGGATCCAGGAAGAGTACAAGTGCAGCGTCATTGCGCTCACGCTCAACCTCGGCCAAACCGCCGACGATCTCACCGCCATCCGCGAGAAGGCGCTCATGCTGGGCGCCAAGGAAGCCATCGTCGTGGACGCCACCGACGAGTTTGCCGACGACCTGCTCGCAGAGGCCATCAAGGCCAACGCCGACTACCAGGGCGGATATGCGCTCGGCTGCCCGCTCGGCCGAGTCATGATTGCCCGCATTGCCGTGCGCATGGCCGCCCAGTACAACTGCCAAGTGGTTGCTCACGGCTGCACCGGCAAGGGCAACGACCAGGTCCGCTTTGAGAGCTACATTACCACCCTCAACCCCAAGCTCAAGACCATCGCGCCCGTCCGCGAGTGGGGCATGGGCCGTGACGAGGAGATTGACTATGCTGCCAAGCACAACATCCCCGTCAAGCAGAAGAAGGACTCGCCATACTCGTACGACGAGAACATGTGGGCCAACACTGGCGAGGGCGGTGAGATTGAAAACCCCGAGCTGATTCCCCCGCTCGACCGCATCCTCCAATGGTGCAAGACCCCAGAGGCCGCCCCGGAGACCGCCGAGACCCTCCGCGTGGACTTTGAGAAGGGCGTCCCCGTCGCCATCGCCATCGAGTCGCCCGACGCTGCCGGCGCCGTCGCTTCGGCCTCCAAGCCCCTTCCCCGCCAAAAGCTCTCCGACATTATCCGCTTTGCCAACAAGATTGGCGGCAACCACGGCGTTGGTGTCTTCCAGCTGATTGAGGACCGCGTCGTCGGCCTCAAGGTCCGCGGCGTGTACGAAAACCCTGCCGCCACCATTCTTATTTCGGCACACCGCAAGCTCGAGTACCTCGTCTCGACTCGCGAGGAGAACGAGCTCAAGTACATTATGGATAACAAGTGGGCATACCTCACCTACGGCGCCAAGTGGTACGACCCCGTCATGTACCACATCCACGCTTACATTGAGAGCCAAAACCAAAAGGTGTCCGGCACCGTCTTTGTCAAGCTGTACAAGGGCAACGCCACCGTGGTTTCGCTCTCCTCGCCGCACTCGCTTTTCGATCACAGCCTGGCCACCTTCAACAAGTCGGCCACCTTCAACCAGAACGCATCGGCTGGCTTTATCGAAATCTGGAACTTGCCCCAAAAAACCGCCCACTCGGTCTACAACTATGGTGCCGCAATGGATGCCCAAGGCAACGGCGGTGCTGCAGGCCACGGCTTGGCGTATGTCTCCAAGTAGAGATCTAGTAGTTTTGTGAATTTTGACAAAAGAGGGGTGAACGAGGATTTGTAAATCTACAAAAAGTTACCATTCTACTGTATTTTCCGTTGCGCATTGTCTGAATCGACAAGCTATGGATGTGCATGCTTTCGGTAGAATTGAGGTGGGGCGGCGGGGAGCCGGGGAATTTTTAAAAGAAACAATAGAATCAAGCAAGTAACGCACACACAACGGCTTCAACGACAAAATCACTTGCGATGTTGAGCGCAAAACTCGGCAAGGCGCTCGTACGCGATTTTCAGCTTGTCCTTGGGCACGGTGATGACGATTCGGAAAAAGTTGGGGTAGGCGAAGCACTGCATACGGAAGCAGAGCAGAACATGAGCATTGGACAACCAAAGAAAAAAACAAAACAGTCGTAAAAAAAAAAAAAAGGAAAAACCTACCGAGGCAGGAAGAGCGAAAACAGACTGCTCTGTCACAAGCTTTTGAACAAAGTCCATGTCATTGGCAATGTCCTTGAACTTTTCAATTTGGATGCCCACCTGTCGAAACACACCAAAAAAAAAACCCGTGAATTTTTCATCCTGCCTGCAGCCCACTTCCTCCTGTCCCAAGAACGCTCGCCGAGACATTCTTCTCACCATAAAATACATGGTACCCTGCGGCATAATCGGAACAAGACCGTCAATCTTGCCCAACATCTCATAGCTCAGCTTGGCATGCTCTTCAATGGTCGCGAGCGTCGCTGTCAAGAAGCCGCGCGGGGTCTTGTGGAGCATGGTCGGCAAAGCATCTTGGACGATGGTGTTGGCACCAAGAATGAGCGTCGTCAACTTGAGCAAGCCTTCGCGGATCTGGTCAAATTGCAAAGTCGATGTCAGAATCAACCACAACAAACTACAAAAATGGAGCTCCACGACACGAAAAGAAAAAAAGTCAAAGTACCTCCTTGAAGGTGTTGTTGCGATCGTGAATCATCAGCCAGCCGACACGCCAGCCGGGAACGAGGAACTGCTTGGCAATGCCGCCACAAGCGAGAATGGGCACGGTCTTTGTCAAAGGAGCCATGGGCTCAAAGACTTGACCCGAAAAGACCATGTCGGCGTAGATTTCGTCCGAAATGATGGGGAGGAAGTTCTTCTCGGCCACTGCGGAGTTGCAGGAGACAACCAAAGAGGAGAACAGAGCAGGAATGAATTAAAACAAACCAAGGAAGCAAACAGCACAGCGGTCGCAAAATACGCGCCGTACGCTGCAGAATGTCGAGCAAGTGGGCACGGCTGTAGTTGGAGCCACACGGGTTGGACGGGTTGTTGACAACAATCGCTGCAGTCTGGTCGTCAACGAGCGACTGCAAGTGCTCCAGGTCGATCTCCCAGTTCTTCTCCGGCTGTTTTTGGCCCCCGCCCCCAAAACAGACCATGACAAGAAGTAAGATTCTCGTGCAATGCAAGTCAAGAATAAAACTCAAGCACAACCCACAAGTGACCGCAAACTCGCGTGTGCTTTACCAGCAAATTGTAATGGCGGACTTTGATGCCCTTGGAGTCGGCAAGAGTCTGGTAGAGCGAGAATCCCGGGCGAGGGATGAGAATGTTCTGGCCCGGGTTGGCGAGCGCCGTGATGGCCAGATCGAGCGCACCAGAGCAGCCCGACGCGATAATCACGTCCTTGCTGGTGAGCGGGGCATCCGGGTGCGAATAGCGCTCCGCAACGGCCTCGCGAGCATGCTCGTATCCGGTGGAATGCGTGTATCCATTCGCTTTGGAGGACTTGACTGCGTCGATCACTGCGTCGACCACCGAGTCGTGCGTCGGCAAATTTCCAAAGACGGTCGGATCGCCTGTCAACGAGAAACCGCGCAAAACCAACTGTGAGTTTGGTACAAAATTGATTGATGTAGACGACTGATGATGATGATGATTCACCAGTTGTCGCTCTTCAATGTTCAATGGGAGAGTAACGTTGGAGTTTTTCCACAGCAGCAGCAGTGTGGCTGTGAGTAGGACACATGCGTTGCGTCCACATCAGCAAGACCAGCACCCAACCCCCCTCCACACTCGTCGCGCATGACCGCAGCACAAGAGGCTGCGTATGTCATCCACATGTCCAGGCGACCCCCATCGCGCAGAGTCACAACGCTGGGAGGACGAGCAACAGCCGAGCAACAGCCGAGACAAAGAGCCGTGACCCTCATCCAAAAAAAAAAAAAAAAAAAAAAAAAAAGGGAGGAGGCTTCAATGGGACGCTGACCATCATCAGAAGTACAAGGGAGGGGAAGGGAGAGGAAAGGGGGAGGGGGAGGGGGTGTTCGTACCGATGGAGACGGAGATCAGGTCCTTGCCGGGGCATGGGACAATCTTGAGCTGGTCCACAATGGCGCGGATTGGGTTGCTGGTGTGCTTGGCCGTCTCGGACTGCTTGACATCCCAGCCAGTGCGCGTCATTATTGAAGTGATGTGTGAATAAGTGATTGGATCACAAAATGAAGAGTGAGAGAAAAAAATGCTCCAAATGGAACAAGAAGATGCTCGAGTTGAGAATGGTACATTTTGGGAGTAAAAGCAGAATTGTAAAAACCTCAGACACACTCAAACACGACAACACATCCGCAAGGAAGAGTAGGACAAGAGAAGAAGCAAACACAAAAACACACAAGCAAAAGGGGGGGGGTATTTACAACAATAGTCGAGTCGCAAAAAGTCGATAGTAAAGATTACTACTTTGTCGCCCATTGTTCAAATAGTTGCATCGGTGACCTTGGCCTTCTTGATGCGCTGCAGCTCGACGATCGGGTTGCACTTGATACTGGCATTGATGCTGTTGATCCAGTCGTTCATCTCGTCTCCGTTGGCAGCACAGATCAGATAGCGCTCGTGACGACCTGGTATGATGACGAACGAAAACAGCGAATGAAAACAAATGAGCAACCTGCCATCAAAATCGAGTCCCCCATTAGCCAAGACGTTGTTGATGTGCCTTGCCTTCGACCACGGTGCCGTCAGATGATGTCTTGCAGGCCTTGATGAAACCGTCCGTTGCGTTGTAAATCTCAAAGCAGTGGGCTCGCTTGGAGGCCACACTGACATCGCGCACTCGCAAATCCTCAAGCGGGATGATGCCGAGCGGGTGGGGATCCTGTTGATACGGAGCAAAGTGAGTTCGTGCAGTATCGTTTAATTTCGTTTTGTCTCTTTGTGGTGAAACGCGGTCAAAACCGCCCCCAATTCGCCAAATGCGTAATCATCCCTTACAGCCGTCTCCTTGAAGTAGTACAGGCAGTTACCAGTCAAGACAAACCATCGCTTGCGCCAGTTCTTTTTGCGTCCGCCTGCAAAAGTGCAAAAGTCGGCAAGTGAGACACTCGAACGACAACCAACCCGAAACTAGCTACATCCCAATTCCCGAAAATAAAGCAATGAATGGACATACCTTGCTTGGTCAGCCAGCCTTCTCGCTCGGGGTTGAAGAACGTGTACGACATGTCCGTCCCGTCTTCGTCTTTTGGCATTTCCAGCTCTTCGTTCTTGATCCGATCGTACAGCACCTGCACCAATGAGCCGACGGAAAATGAGATGTCTGGCAAGTCGTGTGGTTCTGAGCGACACAAAGGATATACGCACAGAGAGGAACTCTGGTGCCAAATCTTGGCCCTGATTGATGCCACGATTGTTCTTGATAAAGCCCTCGAGCGTAATCTTATTCTTGATGCTCGGATTATGCAAGTCCGTGTTGAGCATGATAATTGAGAATGCCAGAACGTAGCAGGTGTCTACAAAATTGCCAAACAAACAAAAGCGGGGATGAGACAATACGCAAAACCAAAACTCCTTGCAAAACCCCACTTTTCGTGCTCTCCGCTAAACTGCGCTAAACTCTGCGCTAAACTCACCTGGATGCGCAAATACGTCCGTGTTTTCCTTGCAGTACTTGTCAGCGAAGCGTTCCATCATGCGATCAATCTTCTGGGCCTCTCCAGGCAGGCGAAAACTCGACAGGAATTTTCTGTTCCAACCAACGAGAATTATGTTGAAGCATGAGTGCACAAAAAGTCTCTGCGTGAACATTGTCCATCGAGCAGAGAGAGCAACTTTTTGAACAAACCTTAATGCGGTGTCGAACGTCATGCCTCCGAATTTTTGCAAATCAACAAAACGCTGCAACGTAGCGAGGTTGAACTCCTTCCTGCACTCGCGGCAGCGGCGATTGGTGTTTGAGCGTCGACCGCGAAACAAGCAGCACAAAAGACAAAATAATACAGTGAGGACAAGTTGGATGTCGCGAGAGAGAGGAGGGGGGCGCGTTGAAGAGAAGATCAGGAACATGCCACGCCGACAAAAAAAAAAGCCGTACAGCTCGCCGAGATAATCGCCAATGGCAGTCTTGCTCAGCATGTCGCTCTCCAGCAAGAACTTGGCGACTGCTTCGGGTGTTAGTTGAATCAGGCCATTGTCGGTGAGGTATTGGAGGCCCTGTTGTTTTCGAAACGAGGACAGAATTGAGCGTTTTCACGAAATCGCAGAACTGAAAAGCAGGCAAACACGTCTCAACTGGCTCACCTTCTTTGGATCCATGTTGAACTTTTTCTTGCCAATGTTGAGCTGACGGGCCTTCAGGGCCTCGTCATCATCAGGGCTGTCAAGCACCAATCAACGAACGAGAAATGAGAATGGTCAACATTGTGTCCATTCAGCTTTGCGGGAATGCTCACGCAGTGTCTGCTTTCGGTGCCTGAGCGTCCAGCGCAGCGAGCTCTGCTTGGATTTTGGAGACCTCCTCCTTCAGGTGTCGGATTTCTTCCCGCAGGCGCTCCTTGCGCTGACCGAGCCGTGCGACCGTCCTGCGTTCGGACGTGTTGAGATCGGCACCCAGCAAAGGTTCTCCGCCTGCCACGCCGACAAGTACCGCACCACCAAAAAGCAAGTCCACCAAAATCAATTTGCTTGCAGGGTGAGATTCCAGCCACACAGAATAGCTTCCCATAACGTCGAGTCAGCCAGCCAAATCGTTGTTACCAAGTGTCATCTGAGCAGGTATTTCGATGGGTTTGTTGCTTGGAACTCGAAATCTCAAAGGAAGGGGGGGGGTTTGTTTGAAATTCCTTGATCTCACAGAAAACAATGATGATGATCTGACCAAGACAAGACAAGACAAGACAAGACAAGACAAGACAAGACAAGCCAGCGATCGACAGAAAAAGTGAGCAAGTTCAAAGTTTGGTTATAAAAAAAAAATAGAAAATAAAAAATAAAAAATAAAAAAATAAAAAATAAAAATAAAAATAAATGCTGATATCGATCATCCGTTTCTTTGCTTCTTTGCTGGAGTTGCGCTGCAGTCTGCCTCCAGCCAACGTCTTCCCTTTACTTTTCTTTACCTTGCTTCCCATTTCCTCGCTTTGGTGGCTGCCGAGCACCCCAACACCTAGCCGTTCCAATGCAATGCCACTGATTCGTGGTTTTGTCTTTTTTTTCCTTTTTTTTTTCTTTTTTTTTTTTTTTGTCTTCTTCCAGTTCGTTCAGCGTTGACGATGGAGCAGCACGCAACACACAGCAACAGCATCAACACAAGGCAATGGAGCACCGAACGACCACAAGCGCAAGAAGGTCGACCCGCCGCCGATGGACTCCCTCCGGGTTGACGGCAGTCAAAAACCGCTAGCTTCCGCTCATTCGTTCTCACCCTCCTTCTCACCCCTTCTCACCTCTCCCCCCCCCCGCTTCTCTCCTTCATCTCTCTCCTTCATCTCTCTCGCTTCAATTCACGCATCCAACAAGCAGACGTCGACAACGAGCGACACACACAAAAACCCACACAATCGTTCTTACCAAAATGCAACAAAAAACGACTGCTTCTGGTTGCCTTGCCAATTCAGGCAGCTCGCTCTGCATCCACGCTCACTACTGCACTTGCAATCGCATATACACCTTGTGCACGCCACCAGAACAACTGAAAGGCAAGTGACTCGGATTATCACGTAAACGAATGCTCCAAAACCCCCGTTTCTGCGTAAACTTGCAGTCGTCCTTTTCTTTTTACGGTGCTGGAGGAAGGCTCGAAAAAGCATGTGCAACCAAGCTCGAATGCGGATCATCACTGTGCTGCTTGTGCTGGTCCTGCACGTCGAGCTGGCGCTGGGCGATGACGCTGCGGTGCTCGACAACGACCAGCTCTTGAGCGCACTTGGCATTCCCAGCAACGCCCTCGATCACGTCTCACTGTCACGTCGCCCGTTCAACGCCCTGGTCGAGCCAGAAGTGCCCGTGTACACATTCACAAAGTTCCAAAGCTCGAAGAAAAATGTAAACGCGACGACTTGTTGTTCGTTGACGTGAAACTGCACTCACTGTCACGGTGATGCAACGTTAGGACCATCGCGTGCGACAGTTGGAAACAATCTGCACGACAGAATGCGGCTCGGAGGCGACCGAGGAGTGTGTGCGCCGCTGCATGTGTGCGCCGTGTTACGACGAGCTGTACGCCAGCGATCCCGTAAAGCGCGACAACCACACTCCTTTCACGATGGTACACAATGGTTGGTATCTATTCTCACTCTGTTTTACCCGTGTTGCTTCATGTAGCTGGAAGCCGGCGAGCTGGATGTCCGGCTGCAGAGCTTTCGCTCGTGCGTTCAGTTGATGATTGACCAGGACGTTCCGATCGCTCGTCGTCGCTTGCCACCACATCTACTCGAGCAGGGAGAAGCATTCAAGCAGCAGTATGCCAAGCGGATAGAAACGCTTCCTTGAACGGCCGAGAAAAAAACAGACGCGCAAAAAGCCGCACAATTTGTATCACAACTAAAAACACTATTTATTGTCGCTCTTAGTCGTGCGATTCACCACCAACAGCTTGATTGAGTGCCATGTCCCAGTAATGTTCCACGCCATGCGAACGCAGGGCTTCACGGGCAGTCCCTTCAGTTGGACACACCAGGAAGCTCCATTTCTTAAAGTTGTGCTCCTTCACCGTTCCCTGTCAATTGCAACGTCAAGACAATCGGGGGAAAATCAACCAAATACATGAATTGGGTGAGAGCCATGAGTAGACAAAGCGATGAGCTCCAGCTCTCGAAAAAAAAAAAGCAACCCCATACCTCCCAAACGAGCGAGCAGCCATCGGTCGATGTGGCGCTCGAGATGGCACCGGTAGCATCTGCCGCGTCGTCGTCCGATTCAGCTTCCGAGTTGTCTGAATCGTCAGCGGCATCGTCCGCCGCTGGAGCCATTCGGGACTTTTTGCTCCAGGCTTGCCCCCATTTGATTCGATTCAGCATCAACCGCTTATACCGCTTGATGGAGCGAGGACCTGTGTGGTGTTTCAATGAGGCGATCAGTTAGATATGCGAATGCACATGCAATGCCACAACAAAAACCACGCAGCAAACGACACATTGGCGGCTTCTTACCTCCTTCGACAATCACCAAATTCATATCTTGAAAGTGAACAACAATGCCAGTCAGCAGGTACTGCTGCGCGTTAATATCAACCTTGTACCGGTAGCGGGGATTGCTCAAATCCTTGACCAGGAAGACAGCCACATTGACGCTAAACTGGGTATCGCGCATGCGCTTCTCCAGACGCTTGGCTCTCCGCTCTTCCGGCTTGAGCTTGCGCGATTCGTTGTCTGCCAGGTGCTTGGCATGGCGTGCAGCGACTTCTGCGCGCACTTGGGCTTCCAACTTGGTCGGGTCTTGGACAGCCTGGTCACCCAGCACGCGCATGAGATTGGAGAGCTTGAGCTTGCCCGCGGGCGCCGCCTCGAGACCCAGTCGAATTCGATCCTCCTTCTCCTTTTGCTTTTCGAGGCGCATCTGACGGCGGAGCTTCTTTCGTTCGCGAGGCGTCAACATGATTGGCATGACAGGCTGAACGAGCGGCTCGAACGGGGGTCGCAACGGGATTGGGTGTTCTACGAGTTGTGAAATGGACGTGAGCTTGCAGATTCGGTCCACGAGCGCCTGCGTTGCTTCCGGCAAGGGCGGCTGCTGTTGTGAGTTGTCGGTAGTTGCCGTGTCCATGGCCGAGCTGTCGTTCTTGCCGTTCACTCGCAACGCGGTGGAGAAGGCCAGAGTCAACTCCTCGGTTGACAGGACAGGAAAGTCGGGGTAAGAAACTTGCGTCAGTGGTCGGTCACGGGTGCCAAGGTTGGTGGCAGTGGATGGATCGGGCGCGGTCAGCACTTCGGCGTCCCACCATTCGATATCGGGGACCATCTCGTCCATCGCAGAGTCCCGATTCGAGACGATGAGTGCCAGCTTTGTCGCTGATGACAGCGCGGTCTTTTTGGCAGCATTGGCAATCTCCTGCTGCAACATTTCCAGCTGTGCACGCGCGCGAATCTGGTGCGCCTGGTTTTCAAACTTGCCCGGCTGGTGAAACCGCATCGAACGTGCCGCACGCTGCGACGCGCCACCTCCAAGTCGTGGATCGTAATACGGGTTGTTCTCTGGCCTCGCTGCCTCGCGCTCTGCAGCCTCCTGTGCCTTCCAGGCTTCCTTCTGCTGGAGGCGCTCCTCCTCGCGTTGCTGCTTGGCCGTCGCAGCGCGGATGTTCACTTGCATCGTCGGCACAAACTTTGGCGCGTCCTCGATGATCTTTCCCGACGTGTCCACCATGCGACCTTGGCTGTCAATGTTCACCTTGGGCATCGGCGGCGCCGCATCGTCGAGATCTCGACGCATTCGCTTGCGCTCGGCTTCGGACGCTTCCTCGGCAGCCCGCTTGCGTTCGAGCAGCTGCTGTGCCTGCTGGATGGAAGCCTGGATTGCCGAGCTCGAGAACTGCAGCTGCACTGCCGGAGCCGCAGCAGGGGCAGCAGCAGTCGCAGGTGGATGAGCAGGCTGAATTGTCGTTGCGGCTGCTGCTGCTGCTGCCGCAGGACCGAGACGCGAAGCCCCCGCCAGGCTCTCGAAGCGTGCCTTGATGGTGCGTGCCTTGGCTTGGCCGATCTCATGCAGGAGGCCCGAGGCGAGCCCGCTGGCTGCCGACGCATTGCCGTTGAGCGAGCGCGTCAACTCTTGCGCGAGCTGTTCGCGCGTCGCGTTGCTCCTGTACAGCGTGATGGCCGAGTTCACCACGGCAGCGTCCGAAGCAGCTCCGCCAGTGATGGCTGCCAATGCCCGGTGCATCCATGTGCGCACCTCGGTTGCTTCCGAGTCGGTGAGCGACATTGGAGTTTGCAGCAGTGATGAGAACGGAGAACGAAAAGACTGATCAAGTCACTAATCTTGTATTGTATTGGATTAGTACTGTTACCAGTGTTGTCGATTTGGAAGAGCCAAGGTAACGAACGGTCAGTCTTACTGCTACAGCATCAATGGCGGATCAGTCAGCGCCGCCGCTCGTGGCCGCCAGTCCGCGTCGGTTTGCATTCGATTGGAAGCCGCTGATCTCAGCTTACTATGCTGTCAATGCACTGATTGCGCTGTTCCTGGTGTGGGGCAAGTGGGTGCCTGTCCCGTGGATGAGCGGCCAAGTGGACCAAGTCTTGAACTGGACGCACACGGATGTAACGTCGCAGATCCGGCTTAAGGGGGGTGCCCTCTGAGAACCATGGATTATGCTCACAATTGCAGCAAAAATGCAATGGTGTTTTTTGTTTTTGCGTGCAGGGCACTTCACGAGAGCGTTATGTGACGACGTTGGTCTGCGTCGCCTTCTTGATCCAAGCACGGCGCAATCCGTCCATCATGGCGTATCTGAGCAGCGCAATGGCGGCTGGGAAAGTGTACACGCTGCTGGCCTTGTACTTGCGGTTGCCAAGCTCGATGCTGTGCTGGGCGTACAGCGTGGTTTGCATTGGTGAGTTGTTGAGCGGAGAGCAACGCTGCACCTCCTGTGCAAGCATGGATGTTCCATCCCAGGGTGATGTGGCAATGCAGTTGAAGATGCTATTCGAATGCACACGTCGATCTGACACGATTCATTCATCTCCCTGTCGTTCGTTCTGCGCTGTTTACAGTTTCGTTCGTCTTCCTCCGCCAACCGGAGGCAACGCTGCGCGCAAAGTCTAGCAAGCTCGACCCCAAGCAACTTCGGCAGCTCTTTTTGATTTTCGGTCCGGACGACTATCTCTTGCTCGAGCTGACGATTCCGTGGCAAACGCGCTCGCAAGCCCTCGTACCCGCCATCGCTGAAGTGATTGCCCAAACCCCAAAGCATGGAAAAGTGGCGTTCGCCCATCTCGATGTGGCCCGGTATCCAGCTCAGGCTACGCAGCTGAGCGTTGACAACAATGCGAATGGCGTGGCGATTCCAGCGCTCGTCTTGTTCAAGGGCAACAAGGAAATCCAGCGCTCGACCAGCGTTCCAGTACATCTGGGCACTGCTGCGCTTTCGGTATGTGCTTTATTGTGCTTTGGCTCACGAGGGATGGGAAGGTTGTTGCCTTTTTGCGACTGAGTGCGGTTTTTGTTTTCGTTTGACTGCGCAGAGATGGATTCTTTCCGAGTTCAAGTTGAACGAGATCAATTCCAGTTCTTGAATGAATGCTTTTTATGGGGAAGCTTCTTTTTTTTGGACCTGTTGAATGTATTAAACCATTTTATTCTAGGAGATCGACGAACGCGCAAAAATAAAGACTTGTTGCGAAAGATTTTTGGATTTCCGATTTGTCGTTGAATAGCTCATATAAGGATATGCCCTAGGTCTAACCAGAAGCCCGATTAGCTCAGTCGGTAGAGCGTGAGACTCTTAATCTCAGTGTCACGGGTTCGAGCCCCGTATCGGGCTGGCTTCTTTTTTTGTCTTTTTTTCGCTTTTTTTTTTTTTTTTTTTTTTTTTTTTTTTGCTCCATCCTCCTCCTCGTGCTAAACTTTGCATCACTCAGACAAGACACGTACAACATCACACAAGCACACGAGCAACGACTGCGCTTTTCATTTCGCACTGAAGCCTGGCTCAGTCTCTCTCTTCGTCCCATCGACCGACCAATGCAATCGCATCGCAGCTTCCCCCGCTCCCTTCCACCTTTGGTTTTCAAGCCCGACTCGTTTGAAGATGCCACACCGCGCCAACCCACGGCCGAAGTGCTTCCAGACGTGTGCATGGACGATGGCCTCGTTCCAGTTGAGTGAAACGAAACGCGTGTTTTTTTGCTCGCGTTTTGGGTGTTAGAGTGCAAGGCATGGGGGGGGCATCATCTGACTTGTGAATGGGTGTGGTGGTATTGTACGCTGCGTGAGATGTATGAGGAACACGGGAGAGGGGAGGCAGCGAAGCG
The DNA here is from genome assembly GCF_000151315.2 of Capsaspora owczarzaki ATCC 30864. Classification (NCBI taxonomy): domain Eukaryota; class Filasterea; order Ministeriida; family Capsasporidae; genus Capsaspora; species Capsaspora owczarzaki. The sequence continues at coordinate 745,208 of NW_011887303.1, read as the reverse complement.
GGGCGTTGATCAAAACCCCTACTGCTGGCGTTCGTTTTGGCGGGAAACCAATTGGCGTTCATTTGGTCGCGCTGTATTTTTTTTTCTTTTTTTCTTGCTTGTTCCCCAGAAGACCAGTCTCGAGGCACCCGTCCTCGCAACGGTTTCAGCTGCTGCTGCTAATACGGGGACCATGTCATACCATCCGCCCCTGCCACCAGGCAACTCGCCAGGACGCTCGAATGAAGCCATCGTGCCGAGTGGATTTCCGCCTGAAACACTTGCCGCGTTCGCCTGCGAAGTGTCCTCGCTTGCCAGAGACCACTCCTGTGCCAAGCCCCCTCCGCTAGTTCGCTCAGATGCAGTGGCGGCAGACATCTTCCCGGTCTGTCGAACGCCTGACATGGCGACCGCGATGAGAGTGTCGGCTCCTGCACCTCCATTCACCCCGCTTGCGCGTCGTGTTGCTGCCCCTTCCAGTACCACTTACTCCGCCGCACCTCGCAAAAGCAATGCAAAAAGTTGTTCTAGCTTTTCCTCGAGCTCGGCGTTGGTTGTCCGGCGCGGTGTGGTGGTGCATGTCGAGGTGTGCCAACAGCCCCATTCAGACATGAGCTTTTCAGCTCTGCGCGAGCGTATTCTCTCCTATCTTCGCCAGCACGATCGTGTTTGTACCAACATTACATTGCACAGGCTGGATTTTGTGTAAGTGGGTCGGTTGTGTGTGTTTTGAAATTGTCATTGCTGGTTGAGAGTTTGGTTCCGTTGCCAGACCAACATTGCATGAATTGACCGGCATCACATCGTGCCTTTACCCACACCCCGCCTCCAAATACACCCAAACCACCATCAGGACGGACCAAGTCTTGCAAAACAACGTCGAATTCATTTCCATATCGGATAACAAGACCAGCGCCGCCGAGCCAGGAATTGTCGTTTCGCTTGCAGATGTTCAGGTCGACCCCGGCATCCCGGGAGTGGCTCCATTGTCGTCGGTCGACAATACTGTGCTCATGCTGCATTTGTATCAGATGAGCGATGCCGACACGTCGGGAGCGATCGACATGGATCAAGCACCCGGTTCAAACCACGAGCACCCGCCGTCGTTCCACGCCGACACGACGGGATTCGATGGCGATCAAGCCGCCATGAATGGAGCACAGCCAACATCCGGCGAGGAGACAGCGCAAGAGGATGCCAGCTGCATGGAATATGCAATTCCAAACCGCGAGTTTCACGGTATTTGGGAAAGCTTGGTGTTTGACCAAAACGGCCAAGTGCAAAGCCGTCTGTTACAGTACGCGACGACGGCCATGTTGTTTTCCGAGTACAATGTCAACTCGAACGTGGTGTCTTGGAATCGCGTGATTCTTCTGCATGGGCCACCGGGCTCCGGCAAGACGTCGCTCTGCAAGGTAGAAGAGTACTTTATCAGGTTTGTCCGCTGTCCGATCGACCTAACTTGCATCCCGACATCATCCTTCCCTCCCACACCGTCGTCTCCAAAACAGGCACTTGCACAGAAACTTGCCATTCGCCTGTCTGGACGGCATTTCGCGCAAGGCCGCTTCATTGAAATCAACAGCCACAACCTCTTCTCCAAGTACTTTAGCGAGAGTGGCAAGCTGGTCGGGCGCTTGTTTGCACGCATTCGTCAAGTCGTCCGCGATGAGCGCACGTTGGTGTGCCTTCTGATTGACGAGGTCGAGAGCATCACGGCTGCGCGGCAGTCTGCTTCAACCGGCGCCGACCCTTCGGACGCGCTACGTGTCGTGAATGCAGTACTCACACAGATCGACTCTCTCCGCCATAATCGAAATGTTCTGCTCATGGCGACGTCCAACCTGACCAAGTGCATCGATGCTGTAGGTGGATGATGAATGAAAAATGTGCCATTTTTTGCCATCATTTGCGCTTGCGCACTGAACCAGCAACATGCCTCGGATGACATGCGCATGCAAACACACCCCCACAACAGGCCTTCTTGGACCGTGCTGACATCAAAATGCACGTGGGATATCCGAGCTGGCGCGCAGTGTACACGATCTTGTTCACTGCCATCCAAGAGCTCATGCTTCGAGGCATCATTGCTCCTGTCGAGCCTGTTCTCGAACTGGTAAGTCGACAAGTAGCTGAAGAAGAGTATCACAGAGCATGGTTGGTCTTTTTGATTTAGGAGAGTTTTGTTGACTTTGTTTCGGTTCCATTTTCGGCGGCAGCTCGCACTCGACAATGTCGACAACCCTAGTGCCCCCGGCGTATTATCCAGCGTGCGACTCCGCGATGCAGCCAAGGCGGCTCAGGTACACTTAATCATGCAACAACGGTGTGCATCGTGCATGTTAGAGGGCCCAACAACTAGACTTTTTGATGTGTTTCGACTTTTTAGGGGATCAGCGGGCGAACCCTCAAAAAACTCCCTCTGCTGGCTCACGCGTTCTACAGCAATGGAACCGTTACAATGACGCTTCAGGCCTTTATCACTGCCTTGCACAACGTGGCGGAAGATCAACATCGCACTGCCGTCGAGACCGAGTGAAAGCTGTGCTGCCAGAATAGATTTACCTGCCTTTGCAGCTCTCATCGAATCGTACAACAACATGCATGCGTTGCTTCACGCAATAGAAAACCAAAACCCTTCCATCTCTGAGTCGCAATGAGATCGAACGCTGAATCCAGCAACCAAAGAGAGATGGCGTCAAATTATTCAAACAGCAAAAAAACCTTTCCCAGAACCATACGGTTGACAGGTAAACTCGCAAGAGATTCACATACACACGAAAGAAACGTGTCTATGCCGTTGCTACTGCGGGTGCTGCGCCAGCAGGAGCGGAGGTAGCAGGAGCAGCAGCAGCCGCAGCAGCCGCAGCAGCCGCCTTGACGTTCTTTGGCCGATCGTCAATGACCCTTACGCCGAGCGCGCGGGCGGTGCCAATAACGCACTGTGCCATGGTCTGCATGTTCAGATGTTTGACGGACGGGTCCTTGAGCTTGATCTGGGCGATCTCATACACGTGCCGCAGCGAGATGGTGCCCATGACTTCCTTGCCGGCCGCCTTTGCGCCCTTGGCCAGGCCCGCTGCGCGCAGCACAAAGTACGCCGTGGTTGGCTGGCCCACTGTGTATGAATAAGAGCGATCGCCCTTGACGGCAAGTCGCACGGGCAGCTCCGTCCCTGGCACAAACTGCTTTGTCTGGTCGTTGAAGTCCTTGACGAACTGGCCGATCGCGACACCCTTCTGACCCAGCGCGGGGCCCAATGGAGGCGCAGGCGCAGCCTTGCCAGCGGGAATGAGCAGCTTGAGCGTGGCGACGACAATGTGTGCTCCGCCGGCCGCTCCTTTTGCTTTGGACATGCTGGAAAAAAAAAGTGTACAATGGAAAACAACAACAAAAGCAAACAAGGTGGACTGCACTCAGAGTCGAGTCTAGACACAAAAATAGAACAGGGAATTTGATGGGGATCAAGAAATAATAAATACGATAGAGACAGAGGGGTGACGGAAGAGAATGAGAATGGAATAAATTATGAAACAAGCACACAACACATCAAACCAGCATCAACGCTCCTCCTAGGCTTCATGATCTGCTCGCTTGGACGACGTCTCCTTGCGTTGCCGAAACCGCGATGGATAGACCCGGATGGTCGACTCGTCGTCTGAAAGCGGCGAGTGTGATTCAGGCGAGACTCGGCTGCCATTCCGGACGTTTGGGTACGCGTCTACTTGCTGAAACTGGTCCAGTTGTATGTCATTGCCTTGCGACAATAGTCTGGAAGTATCGCTCGTTCTCGAGTATGCATAGCGTTCATCGGCGCTAGAGTCAAAGTGGTGGGTGGCCGAACCAGCGTCGGCTTCCATCCCCCCTCCAACATGCTTGTGCTGCTGGTACTTGATGTAGTGAAAGAAGGCCACACCAAAGAACAAGGCCACCCCGCCCACGATATTAATTTCGGAAAAGCGATCCTCGTGGAGGAACATGGCGGAAATCGCAATCGTGACAACGTCCTTGACTACGCCAGCCACAGCCATCACCAACCCGGACGTTTGCCAGATGAGCAGGTACTCGCAAAAGTTCATCATGAAGGCGAGCGTGCCTCCGACCAGCAACACTGCGATCGTGGTTGCGAGTCGGGTGGCCGAATCATGGAAGAGGTCGGACGAGAAGAGCGCCGCACCTTCAAAGTACATGGCCAACGGGAGTAACAGCAATGCCATGACGGATGTGAGATGGTACAGTGTATCGAGCGGTCCGTTCAGGATGCGCTCGCGTTGCTCGGGTCCCGGTTTGCTTGGTCCATGCCCATGCCCAGCGTTGCCTTGAACAAGAACTTGAACCAACACCCACCGCAAACCGCCGCTCATCGCTGCACCGAGCGTCACAAACAACCCCAGAACGTCAACGGTGGTGCTTCCGTACGAGAACAAAATCAGTCCCACGCAGATGGACAGGACGACGGCAATGAGATTGGCGCGGAAGCGCTCAATGCGGAAGAGAATGGCAAACCCGAGCAGAAACACGATGGAACTGGCCTTGATCATGGTATACAGAATGACCGTGACCATCATGATGGCGGAATTCGACAGGGCGATATCCAGCGCAGCCATCAATGCACACGGCACCACCTGTCGAGATCGCATCGCATCCATGTATTTGGAGTGCAGTGTAGCACGTCCAAGTGAGTGGAAATTTGAGCTGTCGTGTTGATTCTCGTTTCCCCCCCCCTCCTCCAGCCATTTTTTTCGATTCAACTTTAATCAACACACCAACATGGAGCAAGCACCAAGCACTCTCCTGTGCTAATCTCGTCGACACCTCACCTTGGTCAGTGTTTGGCGCCAATTGAGTGTGGTTCGCGGGCGATTCTGCCGTGATTCGTCGGCAGCGCGCACAATCCAGCAGAGCGTCCAGTTGACAGTCATGTGGACCATGGTCAGAGTGATGGGGAAGTGGAAGCCGTAGCTTCGCAGCAGCCATCGGTTGTAGTACGTCAGGCCGACAGAGAACACGTACCACAGCAGAATGCTCGCCAGTGGCGCGAGGAAGCGCACCAACGCATGGCGGAGTCCAGACATTCGAGGAGGGGCCCAAGGTGGGACAAACGCGGGGGAAGGGGGCCAGACTTATTCACGAAATGGCACGATCCTAGTCCTCGAGAGGCGGCCGGTGGCTGGCTAGGGGGGCGGTCAGGTGGCTGGAGGCTGGAGGCGGGGGGAGTGAGCACAAGCGATTGAGGCGCAGCTTGAGAACAAAGAGTAAAATGCTCAGAAATCAATGGACAATGAAGACTGAAGTGATGCGATGGGTTTTGATCTTCGATGTGAGGCGCGGCGGGAAGGGAGGGGGGTTGGACTCGACCGAAACTCACGAGCTCAGCAAAGCTCAACTCAGATCGCAGCAACGCCAATTCTTGCAACAATGTCAACCTCATCCAACCGTGTCAAATTTCATAGCATTGTTTGAAAAAGCCTACCTGTCTAAATCAAGCGCTTGAAACAGTCTTCGATTTCAATCACGACCTGAGCACAAAATGGTACTTTGCTGGAACACGTTGTCTGAGCCGGCTGAGCCAGCGGAATAATGATGGAAGCTTCCATCACTATAATAATAATAATACTGCGAGCGCCTGAGTGTGATGAGGAAGCCGGAGAGTTAGAGCGAAGTGGTCGATTCCTAGAAAAGCTGACACAAGTGTTGGCAGATTAGTTAGCACCGCCGTATACACTCATCGTGAAACACGATTGAAACGCCTTACGAAAAGCTCACCCAAAGCATGTTGAGATCTCGCTTTTTGGACCACTTTGGAACCAAAGCGGATCGCTCCACCACCGCCGCCGCCGCTGACCCCACGACATGCGCATTTGCTCACATTGATCCCATACTACAAACACGTGTGCTTCGTTTTTGCGTGGCAGGCCGCAGCAGTAGCAAGCGACAGTGAGCCGCAACTCACTTGGGAAGACCAGGAGCGCATCAACCTGTTTGGCCGCCTCAACAACCGCGCAGACGAGCTCGACGAGCTGATCAAGATCAACAAGGTGCGATTGATGGAGTCGGAGTCGGGTCGGAGTCGGAGGCAGGAGCTTGGGGTTGGCTGGTCCATGCTTGAGCATTCGCATGCTCACTGCTGAACACTGTGGGTCTATTGGCAATATCATGGTCAACACAATGTGCCCGGAAAAAAACAATTCTGATCGAGTAGAAGCGATTGGATGGCTTCAGCGACGCCGAGGAGAGCATTCTGCTGGCAGACTCGGACGAAGCACCTGTTCGGTACGCGTATTACTTGGTCAGCTTCAGTGAAGCAAGATGCGTCTACGACCAAATTCTCATGTTGCGTGTGTTGGTTTGGGGGTGGTGCATAGGTACCGATTGGGCGAGGTGTTTGTCGAAATGCCCGCTGACAAGGCTACAGAGATGCTCACCGCAGCGACCGAGAAGGTGACTGCAGAGGTCAACAAGCAACAAGAAGAGGTAAGGAACGAGCAAAAAACAAGGTGGTGTGTGTGTGGGGGGTTGTGGTTGTTCTGATCTCTTGTGCGGGTGTGGCACGAAACTTGCCGACGAACGAGCTCACTGGTGTGTCCTCCGTACATGTTCCTACAAATCACAGGTTGCCTCCATCCGAGCAAAGATGGTCGAGCTCAAGCGCGCACTGTATGCCAAGCTTGGTGACACGATCAACCTCGAAAGCGGCGACGATGAATAACGCCCAGAATCGATGAATGCGCTTTCAGTTTGAACACATCTCTGGTGACTTTCGTGTCCTAGCCTTTACCAGTTAGTTGTATTGGTACCAGCCGGGGGATTCATGTCTGGTCAAAAGCTTTTGACCTGCTGTTGAATAAAGTACGTTTCCAGCTCGACAAGAATGCAAGACTCTGTCCGGCGCCACTCCGTCCAAACGAGTTCGATCGATTGGATTGCAATTCCCGGAAGCTGCATGCTGGGACGATACCCAGGCAGAATTTTCCTCAGCTCTGTGAGATAAACTCGCGAGGTCTCAGAAAGTTGAAACTTTGCATCCAGGCCTCAATTCGTTGCATCACTGCCCCTTCCAGGTCCAAGTTGTCCAAGAACCATTCTTCTATTCGTGCATTGCATTTTCGACTTTTTCAAGTCAGTCCAACAGAATGAGCGCTCAGGCTCCAGCAGACTGGTCCGTTCCACTCGACCATGTCCTCTCTCTCTCTCTCTCTCTCTCTCTCTCTCTCTCTCTCTCTCTCTCTCTCTCTATCTCTCTCTCTCTCTCTCTCTCTCTCTCTCTCTCTCTCTCTCTCTCTCTCTCGCGTCCGCTGCCCCCCGCTTCCATCTGCTCTGCGTTTCGTCACACCACGAGCCCACTGGACGCCAGCCATGTCCCAGACCAGCGACGGTCGAGCAAAGCGACGCAACAGTCTGGATTCGTTCAACTTTCCCGCGCTTTTTTTTGAAACCCTGCTTTCACTGCGTTTGTCGTTGAGGGGGACACTGACGCTTGTCTGCGCTGCGTTTCGCTGATTGAACTCACCATTCTCACTTTGTTGTGTGTGTGTGCTGCAGGAGCTCAAGCAGCTTCTCGCTGTCTCCAGCGGCAGTCAGATCGAGCTCAGTCAGCCGCAATGCAACGCCCAGTCACAGTCAGGGTCACGCTGCTGCTGCAGCCAGCGTCGGAACCATGACCCCTGGGGCCAGCACATCGTCAGCTGCTGCGTCCGTGTTCTCTACACCGTTGCGGCCGCTGGCGACGTGGACGAGCGCAAGTACCACTTTTGTTCCGCTCGAGTCCATTGCCGGCCAGCTCTTGGACGACTCGGACGTCGACTCGAATAACGTGACATCGGCGTTATGGAGCGATGATAGTACCATTGCACCTGGTGCGGGCCGCAGTGCCTCGCAACCCTCCAAAGGGGCGGCGCGTATGCAAAGCGCGACCCCTCCGTCCCGTTCTGAGCCAGCGCCGCAGCTCGTTCCCATGACGCCAGGTGCATTTTTTGGACAGCGTTCCCATGAACTTGGCGCGCTGGATAGCAGGTCAGTTGCAACGCCGCTGCGGCCACACTTTCGAAGCAATCCGGCGTCGGCCGCTGCCAAGCGAACGGCCGCTGGCACAAACCAACCAGCTAGCACCACAAAGCCCGTTGATCCATATAGTTACTCTCGAACTCCGCAAGTGAATCGGTTTGCGCCAACCGCTCCACTCTACGTTACCGCTCCAGCCGCGATCTCTGATGCCGAGGATGACGACGAGGAAGAAGACGCGACGAAGAGCGCGGCACAACCAGCTTCCGGAGCGCACACATCCTCATCAGCACACTCACCAGCACATCCATCTGCGGTGACGACTTCATCCTCTGCAGCCCCAACTCGTACTCTGGCAAGCACCTCGAGCAGTCAGCCAGCTGTTCGGCCCGAAACTGTCCCCGTCAGCCTACACCAGCCAACCAGCAATCCATCTGCAAGGAAGAGCTTGTCGTCTCCGCCTCAAAAAGAAAATGTTCAACCGCACACATCGGCGAGCACCACCGGCAAGCTGATTGGCCACATCATTGAAGGGGACAGCGTTCTGGCACCTGCGCAACAACGCCCTGCGACCGCCATGCCCAATGCTCGAACACCAATCTCCCAGCCATCCATCGCCCTCAGTGGACACAACCTGCTCGAGTCGTGCGCCTCGGTTGCTGGTGGACTACAGAGGATGAAGTTTAATGTCCGAAACACTGATTCACGCCCCTGTGAGATTGCTGCTCGGATCGTGCCCAACGAGCACAGTCCGGCACCCCAAGTCTGTGCCCAGTTCTTTGCTTTGCAACCGCCCAGCGCCCACTTGCTTCAACCAACCCAGGAAGCACAGATTGTAATCGTGTTTGACGCCAATCCCGCACTGATTTCCCAACTGCAGCCTCCAATTTTGAACGATCTGCTGGCAGTACTTGAGTTGCAAGTTACACCTGTGGTGCAGGGCGCAGTGGTCTCTTCGCAATTGGCCAGTCTTCGCCTTCGAGGCCGTGTGCTTTCCAATAGCGCTGCAGCTCCACAACAACAGCAGCAGCAGCAGCCGTCTGATTTACACCGCTCCATGCAAGCCCAACCCAGCCAAGCCACCCAATCTGTGCAACAACTCCCACCACAAGGTTCTAGTTTCCACCACTCAGTGCAGGCTCCAAGCCAATCGTCCCAATCTTCTCCGACGCAGTCCTCCCAGCCTGCATTATCCAATGGGCAAACTGCGACTCCCAGCAAGAGCGAACTTTCGACAGTAGTGATGGTGCGGTTCCCAATGGGCACCGATTCCTCCTCGTCTGCAACTCTTACCTTTTCCAATCCTTTCCCCGGCTCGCGGTGTCGCTGGAAGCTTCGCCAAGTCGCGCCCCCATTTCTTCGCCCTTGGACGACTCGGAGTGAAAACGATTCTGCTCAGTATGATTCGAGCAACGTCATTCGGCTCGCCCCGGGATCGGCTTCGTTTTTCGAGCTGAGAAACAAGTCGGCGCACGGTGTTCTGGCGCCGGACGCAATCGAGCAGCTTCCAATCACATTTGCACTTGCAGCCGCTACAGCTGCCATGCTGCGTCTCGAGCTGGATACCAATGTGACCTTTGCTGGAGGGTGGGTGACTGAAGGGTGGACGCTGCAGCTGCGTGCTCTCGATGGCAAAGCTCGAGCGTCCGTGCTCGTAAACAACATTGCCTATGTCCATTCCGACCCGCCAGAGGCTTCGTTGCTCTAAACCGTCAGGGTCAAACGTTCATATGAACGGCTAACAAAAACTATTTACTGTAGAAAAATGAAGCATAATTGGCACGAGACGACCATGAACAAGTCATAAACGATAGTACTGTAGAGAAAGTGTGCTCACATGGCTTCTTTACCGCACCTTTTCGTGCACGGTGAGGGCGGGTCGTGTTGGAGACTCTTCGATGAGAATGCCTGCCATTTCGTTGACCATCGCGATTTGCGAGGGGTGGGATTGTTTCGGAGTGTGCTGATCGACAAACTTGTCGCGAAGCGCCTTCACACCGACGCCCGCACCAGCGCCCACTCCTGCGCCCAACGCAGCTGCGCTCATGAGGCCGCCACCCTGGAAAGAGAGAGAGAGAGAGAAAAAAAAAATAAACGACAGATAACAACCAATTGAGTTCTGTTTCCTGCACAAAAGCCCACTTGAGGAAGCACACATACTTTCAAGCCAGCAACAAGGCCCACTGGTCCGGCAATCGCTCCGCCAACAATTCCAAACAATAATGGGTACATTACGGCCTGGATCTTGGCAGCCTGTAGCACGAGAAACCGCAGATGAGCGCAACGTTGCGCGTTTTTCTCTAGAATCGCCCACCTTCCCCCGCAAAGTGACCCTCGACGTACCTTGCTCAGCTCTTTGGTCCCGGCAGCAACTTGGCTTTTAGTTTCTTCGACCTGCTGTTCGAGACGTGTGACGACACTGGCGCTCTTCTGGACAAAGTGCTGCAGGTCGAAAAACATTGAGTTTAGCTCCATTAGCTCGCGCTCAAGCTGCTCTTGCCGTGCGCGACGTTGACGGAGTTGCTCCTCAACTGGATGGAGACAAAAGGCATGCAGGACAACACGTGAAAGTGAGACAGGCCAGAATGAGGCAGATAGAACGGAAAAGGCAGTTTGTAAAACGTACTCAAGGGATTGCGCGAATCCAGCACTTGTCGCTCATCCTCGGCCATCTGTTCTAACTGGTGAACAATTTCATCTCGGCGTCTGGAGCGATCAAGTTCCTGTTCGCGCTGCTTGTTTTCAATCAATTCAGTGCGTTCGGCGCTCGTTGTCACCGAAGACAGATCGAGCGAGTTTTCGCGGTCAAGCCGAGTGTTGCTGTACTGATCGCTGTAAGGGAAGCAGAGCAGCTCAAACTCGCTCACGACAAAGCCATAGTCGATGAAAAGTGGTTGAAATCGTGCTTGCAACCACGATTGCAAATGTTCCGGCACCAATTGTTGCAGTTGTCTGCGAAATGAGCAAGAGCGTGAGTCAACCTGCGCTGTCACTCTTGCGCTGGCACAATCCACCAAGCGGTATCGAATAGAGTGCAGAGCAAGAGAGGGAAGTGGACCAATTTCCAACAAATCCAAGCTTTTTCACTCACGTCAATTCGGCAAACAGGCTCCGGAGATGGTTGAACGTCGAGGCAGCCTGCTCTCGCTCCAGAGTTAGCTCTTGGAATGTATCCACCGACGAACCCATCAATTGGTTTTGCTGCATGACAAGACGAGAACAAGAAGAGAGCCGCAAAGTGTAAGTTTCTCTGAAATCCTGACAACAAACGAGGCTTCTCTTCGACGCCTCGGTTGGCAAAAATCAAGAGCGAGCAACAAACAAACGTGTCTCAGTTACCAAGGACGTAATGTTGGAGCAGTGTGTTTGTAACTTGGCAATGGCAATCACGATGCCTGCCTCGACCGACTTGACATCGGCAATCACTTGCTGCAGCGTCCGTTCTGCTCGGACACTTGGCGACAGTTCTCCATCGCCTGACTGGTCAACGAGATCTAGCAGATGCAATATCAAAAAGCCACAAGTTCAATGAGCACCAGATGCCGGTGCAAAGTTGGCTGTCTCAATGCCGCCAATCGTTTGCCACATATCCAAAGCATTCGCTTTTTGCATGGCTCCGCAACATCCATATCAAGCTTCATGAACAGCACACAGTCGAGCAAAGTCGGTGCCGGAGCAGGCAGACCCAGAAGGGGGGGGGGTAAGCTGTTTCAAGGTGAGGCCCGGCTCAGTGATGACGCACAGCAAGAACGAGCAGTGCTTCTTGAACCCCCCGCCCGTTCACCGTATTCACTGCTGCGACTCCACCAAACACTTGCAAACGAGCAACACAACCGAGGCCCCAACGAAGCTGCAGGACGAGCTCGAATGGCTGGAAGCGAGGCTCATGCAAGAAGAAGAAGTGATGACCAACGCTTACTCAGAAGCCGAGCGCGGTCATCGTCGGCGCCATGGTCAGCCGCGAGCGCACTACTGCTGCCGTTGCTCAAGGACGAGCGAACACTGCTGCCGGGACTGCCCTGGGTCCCCGGTTGGCGCTTGCGGACGAGCCGGGTGCCGCTGGCCGAGTTGATAGAGTCGGCAAAGGACATGTTGGCAAGCTGTTTGGTTTGAGTTTTTTTGCTTAGAAACGCGACCTGGGCACGAACAATAATATGAGAAGGTTTCAAAAGGTGGACTGACGCATTGATGATATAGATAGTCGATGGCACTGGCACGACATCAGCACGACACAGGACCGAAGCTGAACTGTTGTACAGTAGATCTAGATAGAAATTTACGGCCGAGAAGTTGCGTTGGAAGCATTTGTACGAATTTCGTTGGACTTGAGAGTTGGCAATCCGTCGCCTTCGAGTATTGCTCCGTGATCTATTTATCTTGAGCTCGCAAACTTGTAATTGGCGCGATTGCGATAAGGAAACCCCCGCCACCTCCAAAACAACAAAACAAACATCTGTTTGATCAACCTAGTCGGGATCAGACGAATGAGATGGGGATGCGCAATGACACACAGGATCAATTGCGATGCCGCGTGCAGAGCGGGTGGAAGTCCAGGAAGGATGATCCCGTTTTACAAAGCGAGTGAGAATAAATCGGGAAAGTTTCCTTCTTCTTTTGTTCGTTTTTGTGGTTTTTTGTGGTTTGTTCGTTTTCCATTTTTCCAAGTAGCAGTAAGCCAACGCACACACACACACACCCAAGGAGTGAACAACTCTCTTTGCTTGTTTTACTTCCTCTATTTTTCTGAAGCGATCTCTGCCGCATTGCGAACGTCGGCAAGCGGATTGCGTCTGCTGAAAGAGTGCGATTTCGCGTTTTTTTTTTTTTGGATTCCCCTGCAGTCTCTTTCTCTCACTGCATCTCTCTCTTTTCCGATTCTTTTACGAGCTCTGGTGCAGTAAGCTAAAGCAGTAATTCAGCAGAATCAGTGACGAAGCGGAAGGAGCCTGGCCCTGCGACTGGCCATGAAATTTCGCTACTTGAACAAAAACAGCATTATCAGAAAACAGAACATGACAAGTTAACTACCGCAAGCGTCAGCTGATGCGGTCGAACTGTCGCGTCGCCGCTCTTCTCCACTCTCTACTGAACGACAAAAATAATGAAAGTGATCAAGAAACGCGCTCGGAATCGAGGAAAGGCTGGCAGAGAGAGAGAGAGAGAGAGAGATCACGCACATGGGGAAACGAACACATGGAGTGGGGCATACCCGCAGACAGTCGCACGACGCAGCACACTCCCACACACACACACACACTCTCTCTCGCTCTCCCTATCTCTCTCTCTCTCTCTCTCTCTCTCCACAGCTAAAACAATCATTAAACCCATACTTCCGCGCACAAACGTTCTTGCAGCACTGTGTCATTGCGGGCGAGTGTTTGAAATCCGCACAACTCATTTTGTTAATGTCTCTGCATCTCAGATTTTTTTTTTCGTCTAAAAGCTTTATTACGAATAACAAAGAAAAAGAACGTAGGAAGGATATGAGACAGTTGGATGTCGCATAATAACACACCAAAAAAAGGCATGCTTAGGAGTGCTCAAGAGTTCACAGAGGAACTCGAACAGATGATCAGCCTAGCTGACGGTGGATGGATCAGGCTTTCCCCACCTATACACCACGAAAGACATGTTGCTAGCCATTTCGGTTCACTAACAAGTAGACGGCTGGCAGGCGGTGGGACAGCACACTGTCGTAAGGAGCGACAATTCAGATCGAAACCAACCGCTCACCACACAAGTCGCGGGTACTAGGTGTACGCGAGGGCAACCAGCGTGGCAAGACGTTCATTGGTCCGGATCTCCAAGGTCTGGTGGACCACTTCTTCGGGAGTGAGAGAGACCTTGGTGCATCAGTAGCGGGAACGAAGAGTTGAAGGTGGGCCACTGTGCCTCGGGACCTGGCAGGAAGCAGCACGAGAGGAGAAAAGAAAATGGAGAGCGGAACAACGTGACGAGCTGGAGCTCGCCGACGCGAAGACAGGGGCGTGGGGGCCAGCCACTGTGTTCAGCCATGAAGGCAGAGGACGTTTGGTCTGTCTGGAAGACAGGGAGGACGTGCCCGGTGACGGGCGGGGCCTGCCGCGAGGGCAGGACGATGGAGAGTGCCGCGTGGCGGCGAGATGGGTTGAGATGGTAGAGAGAGAAGCCGCGTACCCCGTATTGCCCGAGTTACCAGCTCGGGGCTTGAATGATGGTGACAACCAGTTTCCGAGGCCATCACATCGCCATGCTGATTGGGCGACGGGATGCCGCTGCACCCGAGTCCTGAGGAGCAGCGGTGGTTGACACCCAATTCTATGACGACCCCAAAAATCACCACAAAAAAGAAGACTTCATCTCAGATGACACCCAGAGGATTGGCCTTTGGTCTGCTACTTTTGCTGCTCGGCGTGACTTGTCACGTTCAGGTGGCACAAGCAGCCGTTGCATGTGGCACTGGCGCCGTGTGCACTTGCTCGTTAAATTCTGTCACTTGCGCACCTAGCACACCTCTCACTGCCATTCCGAGCGGAATCCCAGCGACCACAACGTACCTGTACGTGTCGTCGTTAAGTTGAACTTGAATTCACGCATGGCTTTCTTAACCCGGCACACGGTTGATAGGCAAATGTACAACAACCAGATCAGCACCATTTCTGCAAACGCATTCACTGGCTTGACAGCGTTAACCACTCTGTAAGCAAGCAAAAATGGAAAAACTCACAAAGAAACACGGCTCACTTGGTTTGTGACTCGATATGTAGGTTTCTGTCCGGCAACCAGATCATCAACATTGCTCCAAATGCATTCGCAGGTCTGACTGCGCTGAAGTCCTTGTAAGCAAGCAAATCCACGAAGAAAGCGCACACAAACCACCGGCTCACTCGGTTACCATGCGACTCGATTTTGTAGCTCTCTGGCCAACAACCTGATCACCAGCCTTCCCGCGGCTGCATTCGCAGGCCTAACTGCGCTGAAAGATATGTAAGCAAACAAAGACAAGAAGAAGCACATAACGTATACGGCTCACTCGTTTGCGACTCCATCGGTAGGTCTCTGACCGGCAACCAGATCACCAGCATTCCCGCGAGCTTGTTCACAGGCATGAGTGCGTTGACGTCCCTGTAAGCATTCAAAGACAAGCCCAGTCACACCGATGACTCACTCGTTTGCGACACTCTCTGAAGAAATTTGTATCAGAATCAGATCACCAGCCTTTCTGCAAACGCATTCGCTGGCCTGGCTGCACTGACGACATTGTAATCAAGCAACGACAGGAAGAATCACATACAAACGGCTCACTCGTTGATAACTCGCTTTGTAGGGGTCTGTTCACCAATCAAATCTCCAGTATGTCCGCAGACGCATTCGCTGGTCTGCCTGCACTGAAACTCTTGTAGGCGAGCAAGACAAGAAAAATCGCGCAGAGGTGGCGAACCATCGCGCAGAAGTGGCTCATTTGTTTGTGCCAACATGTAGGTTTCTGTCCAGCAACAAAATCACCAGCATTCCCGCTTCTGCATTTACCAGCCTAACTGCCCTGACTAGCTTGTAAGCAAACAAAGAGTTGCAGAATCACACACATCTGGCTCACTCGTTTGCGACTTCATTTGTAGGCAGCTGCACAAGAATCAGATGATCAGCATGTCCGCAAACACATTCACAGGTCTCACTGCACTCACTACATTGTAAAGAACAAAAAAACCCGCTTATTGCGCGGATTCGAACCGCCTCTTACTTTGCGGTACTTGTAGGACTTTGGGTGACAATCCCTTTACGACTTTGCCACCCGGTCTGTTTAAGGGCTTGCCAAATGGATTGAAATTGTCGGAGTCTGGAACCGTGTATCTGATCCCCAACAACTTTACGTTTGATGGAAACACTGCCGTTCCGCCCAGTACATACGGCTCTTTATCACTTCCATCCAGTAAGCTTTAGAGGTGACTGCAATTCTCGTGATCAATATTTTGCTGACATTTGTGCTGCAGAGTGTGATACGGCTTGCGCCACCTGCTATGACGCTGGGTCCAGTGCGTGTTGCCCGATCAATTGTCTGATTTGCACATCATCCACTGTGTGCACTCAGTGCTATGATGGTTATGGCATGATGAGTGGATCATGCGTTCCGCTCGCTTCCATCGCTTCTGCTTCCGTCGCTTCCATTGCTTCCGTCGCGTCCACACAGTCCGCCTCGGCTGCCTCAGCTGCCTCTGATGTATCCGCAACCACGGCATCCTTTGCTTCCCTCGCGACGGCATCCTCAGCATCAATTGCATCGCAGGCGTCCGCATCTGCTGCTTCTGCATCTGCCGCTTCTGGTGTTTTTGCTACCTCGGCCTCTGATGCTTCACTTGCTGCGGCATCTTCAGCTTCTATTGCAACCGCTGCGAGCGCGTCATCTGCATCTGTTGCTTCAGTCGCTTCAGATGTTTCCGCTACCTCGGCATCTGATGCTTCACTCGCTGTGGCATCTTCAGCGTCAATTGCATCTGCTGCCAGCGCGTCATCTGCATCTGTTGCTTCAGACGTTTCCGCCACTTTGGCGTCCTTTGCTTCACTCGCAACTGCGTCGTCAGCGTCAATTGCCTCACAGGCCTCTGCATCAGCCGCCAGTGCTTCCTCTGCGTGGCAGACCTCTGTTGCATCTGCTGCATCCGTTGCATCTGCCGCATCCGCTGCGTCCAGTGCTCCAAACAAGTCAAGTGATGCATCCTCTGGGCCTATCATTGGCGGAGTGATTGGTGGCGTGGCTGCCCTCGTTTTGTTGGTTGCGCTGTTGGTGGTCCTTCGGCGTCGTCGCTCACCCAAGACTCTGGCGGCCTCCAAGCTACGCAAGTCACAATCCGGCACCGAACCGACTGACCAATCTGTTGAACACACCGGCACCGTGCTCAACGCTTTGCATCCCAGCTACGCCGACGTCTCGTCTGCTCGTCCAGTCTATGACTCGTTGACTCCGAATCCAACCTACAGCAGCCACGCCTTGTACGAACCAGTCGGCTCAACACCCCTGGCTTCTGCACCGGAACAGGTGTATGCGGAAGCATCTGTGTCTGTGTCCGATGAAAAGCCAACGTCGAGCGGCGGTGTCGAGTACGTCGACCCTTCGCTGCCCAATCACTTGTATGTGAGCGCGCCGCCCGCGTCCTCTCCAACCAGTTACGCGACGATCGATGTTACAGCTTCCAAGCAGATCGGAAATGTTGACTACGCGTCGATTGCAAACTAGCAAACGAACAAACTAGAGTTGCTGGTTTGTGCTGCCTGACTGTTTTTTTTTTGTTTCCTGTTTTTGTCTTGCCATCCTCGTGCATTTTCACTGTGATATCCACTTGTTCCAGTACCTAATTCAACCATTTGATAGAAACGAGTTTCCAAACAATTCGATTGCTCATTCCTTGTTTTTCGTGGTTTGTTGTTTTCGTTACTTTTCTGCCCAAAGCGACCGCGCGCGCCGCCCAACCCCACCCAAACGATAGACCCACTTCTCATTCGATTTTCTGCGTTGTTGTGTAGTGATCTCTGCCGCATTGCAAAAGTCAGTCGGCGATGCGTAGTTGGAATGACGTGACCCGATTTTCACCCTTCTGCTGGCCCTGACTCTCTCTCTCTCTCTCTCTCTCTCTCTCTCTCTCTCTCTCTCTCTCTCTCTCTCTCTCTCTCTCTCTCTCTCTCTCTCTCTCTCTCTCTCCTCTGATTCTTTGATGCATCTGCTGCATGAAGCTAGTCGAATCAAGCAGACGTAGCGGTGGCCTTTCAAATTCGCTTTGGAACCCCCCCCCCCCACAAAAAAAAAAAAAAAAAACACCAAAAAAGCAAACAAGAAAAAAAGGAAACAATAACAAATTTCCCCCCTCCATCAACAAAACAGAGATGGGTGCCAATAGGGTGATGTGGTCGAGCTGCCGCGTCGTCTCGTCTCGTCTCGCTCTGCGGCTGTCATGATGTGAGCAATTTTGTCAGCGAGCACAGAGGGAAACCGATCAAGGAAGCGTGCGCGGGAGGACAGACCGGCAGCATGATTGGTGTTGCGGAGGGTTTTCAAACAAGTCTCCGCAAAAAAAGTGCGTGAAGTCATCCAAGCTCACTTTTGCCAATGTCTCTGATCCACATCCTCAAAGATGACACCCAAAGGATTGGCCTTTGGTCTGCTGCTTCTGCTATTCTGCGTGATTTCCTACGGCCAGTTGGCACAAGCAGTCAATGCATGTGACCCTGGCGTGTGCAGTTGCAACGGAAATTCTGTCAATTGCATCGGCAGATCTCTCACAACCATTCCGAGCGCAATCCCACCGAACACAAGGGAGCTGTAGGTGTTTCCGTCGAGTTGTAATTCCATCAGAGCATTGCTCTTCTCATTGGCATTCGGTCGATAGGTCTCTCTCCAATAACCCGCTCTACAGTATTTCCGCCTCTGCATTTACCGGGCTGACGGCTCTCACTTACTTGTAAGCAACCAAAAAGAAAGGGAAAACGCGCGCGCACGCACAAACGGCTCACTTGTTTGTGCCTTTATCTGCAGGAGTCTGTCCGACTGCTATCTCACCAGCATTCCCTCAAACGCATTCGCAGACCTGCCTGCGTTGATAAGCTTGTAAGCAAGCACATGCAGCAAAAACCCCACACAGACAGCTCAATCGTTGGTGGCTGCATCTATAGATTTCTCTCCTGGAACCAAATCACCAGCTTTCCCGCAGACGCATTCACAGGGCTGACGGTGCTGAGTGCCCTGTAAGCAAGCACAAACAAAGAAGTTCGCACATTGGACTCACTTGTTTGTGACTCGATCTGCAGGCAGTTGAACAGCAACAACATCACCAGCATTCCGGATGGCGCATTCACGGACCTGACTCAGCTGACTTACCTGTAAGCAAACAATGAGACGCAGCATCGCGCAAACGACTTACTCATTTTGAGACACGACATGTAGATCTCTGCTCAACAACCAGATCACCACCGTTTCTGCAAATGCATTCACAGGCCTGACTGCACTGACTTACCTGTACGCAAGTGAGACCTGGGGTATCGCGCACTAACGGCGGCTCACTCGTCGGTGACTCTCTCTGCAGGTATCTGACCAACAACCTCTTTACCACCGTCCCTCCTAGCGTATTCGCAGGCCTGACTGCGCTGAAGACCTTGTAAGCAAGTAAAGATGTGAAGGACTCGTTTATCACATAAATGACTCATTGTGTTTTTTTTGTTTGATGCCTCCTTCTGTAGGATGTTGTCAAGGAACCCAATCACCAGCATTTCTGCAGATGCATTCACAGGCCTGTCCGCGCTGACTTCCCTGTAAACAAGCAAAAGAAAAAAAAAGTATCACACACAATCGGCTCACACTTGATTAGAGAGAACCCTCCTACAATGGGACATAATGCATTTCCAGTCATTTTGATTTTTGTCGCCCTCCTACAACGGGACAGAGGCGTTCTTGGGCTCTGAGTCTTGTTCTGCTACCCCCTCCTTGCGGATATCCACTAAATAGCATCTGATGAACCCACTGGGCACACCGGGCGGAGTCGTCAGTCCGCGGAACGAGCGGGCCTTCGACCTGCTGCGGGAGGCTAGACAGGCCAAGGACGCCGACTCTCCTCGCTTTTTCAAGGCCGCCGTGCTGAAAACCTACTTTACACCTTGTGCTGACATCAGTGGACCAGGTGGCGCGGGAGCCAAGGAGACGAAACCGACCATCAGGCAGCTGGAGGCGATTTTCGAGGTCCCGCGATCTACTGTCGGCAAATGGATCGCGCATCACCGCCATCAAGCCGATCTCTTCGCCCGTTCTACCCTCGATCAGGCAGTTGATCTAGTTCAGGATGACGCCATCTCGGGGGACCGCAGCGTCTTCCTCCGGTCGGAGGAGCTCAAGATCGTTAACTACCTTTTTGTTCGGAGCGCATTTGCTCACGTCGCCCTCACCAAACCCAATACAATCGAACTCTTCATGCGCCTGTCTCAAGTTCCACGACCAGATGGAAAGCCTCGCCGCCAGTTCGGTCCCAACGGCCCGAGCGAGTCGTTTTTGGAGCGGTTTTTCGCCGAGTTTTCCGACGAACTCCGCTGGATCACTGCACACTCGATCGAAACCATTCGTACGGCCGCGATGAACGAGGAAACCCTCAGAAGCTTCTTTGAGCGCCTGCAGGAGCTTTGCGACAAGTCTGGAGGGAAGCTGTGGGCCGAGCCTGGGCGGATTTTCAGCTGCGTCCGGAAACTCAGCGCCTCCTTGACGCTTTCGTGAGTGATGTGCGCACCCTGCTACAGATTCCATCGCTTCTCACATTCGAGGAGTTGCTGCGAGCGCCCCCGCTGACACCGTCGTCGAGCTGCACCGAGCCTGCCACTGTCCGAACCGTCAAGCAGAACAAGGCCTACTCGCCCCAAGATGCGGCACAGCGTGCTGCCCAGCACGAGCGAGAAGCTCGGGAACAAGAAAAGGCTCAGGTTGCGCCTCTCATGGAGGAGTACAACCGGGCAATGCGGACCTACGAAGACAAAATCGAGCCCGTCATGAATCAGCAGGACCAACTCAAGTCGACGATCGCTGCCGACCAGGCCCGGCTCGCAGAACTCGAGGCAGACGACTCGGCAGCCGCTCTGGTTGCAGACGTGCGTGCGCAACTTCACGCGAACCAGCAGAGGCTCGCCAAAGTCAACGCGACCGTGAAGCAAATGGTCGCCGCAAAACCCAAGCGCCCCGACGTCCGACACGTCCGCGCGCTTGCCGCCTCGAAAGCAGCAGCTGCGGCACCGGCTTTGCAATCGGTTGCGACGATGGCGGTTGAGTAGGACGACTCTGACGACGAATGCGAAGAGGACGGCATTCCGCCGTCGCCAATGCAGGTGACTTCTGCCGCTCCAGCGCGCTTCAGGAAGAGAATCTATGAAAGAGACTCTGACGACGAGGCCGCTCCATCATTTGAAACAGCCCAGAGTGGCGGGTCGGACGAGAATGTGACCTATTCACTGTCGTCAAGATCTCTCGAGCGGCTGAAGGAGCCCCGTCTTGCTACTCGCAGCTCATCGCGGCTCATTTTGTCTCCAGGTGTGACACTCAGTCGTGCCAACACAAGTGGCGTGAGCAGCTGGCTGACAAACGACATGGCGGCGATGCAGCTTGTGTCAACCGATGAAAATGTGTCGTCCACGCCGAAAACCGATCGCCGGAAGCGACTCGCGCTATCTGACCTCTCCAATTCGAACTAAATGTGTTACATGTATGGCTTTATATGCAATTTGATGTATGTTATTGTTGTCGGGTTGATTAAACGACGATAATTCTTTGTCCCGATTCGAACCCGCGCACACTCCCGGCCATAAGTACGCACAACATGACCCTATCGTCCACCAATACGGATAATATCGATTTTCTTTGCATCTTCGCTGCATGTCCACTGTCGGGGGCGGGCGGGAAGGTGCCGGGAGTGCTGCGGAGGTTGTCCCTCCTACAATGGGACAAGATTTTTCGCGCCCAGCCAAAGGTCAATGCAAAGTCAAAATTTCATATTGCTCCGACCGCCGCCATTTTTTGCACATCGTCTATATTAATAATATTGAACAAGAATATGAAGAGAGCTAGATGCAGGGTGGTCTCCATTTTTTGTCCCATTGTAGGAGGGTTCTCTCTAAATCTGTAGGGATTTAAGCAGCAACCAGATCGTCAGCATTCCGGCACTTTCACACCTTACTGCTCTGACGGACATGTAAGTAAGCAAGACATGACACTCAAGCACAAATGGCTCACTGGTGGGCGATTGTTCGCAGACTGTTGGAAGCCAACCAAATCACCAGCATTCCCGCAAACGCCTTCACAGGTCTGACTGCGTTGACTCGCTTGTAAGCACTTCACTATGCGCAAGAGCAGAGATAAAGCACCACCCATACAGTCGGCTTACTTGTTATAAATTGGTAGGGAGTTAAGCAGCAACCGAATCACCAGCATCTCAGCATTCACAGACCTCACTGCACTGACTGTCTTGTGAGTAGGACTAAGTATTGGCAGGCTGAATATCACACACACACCAACTGCTCACTCGTTTGAGACTATCTTTAGGAACCTGGAAGCCAACCAAATCACCAGCATTCCCGCAAACGCGTTCACAGGCTTGACTGCGTTGGTTGGCATGTAAGCAGGTAAAGTACATCAGAATCACACAAAGGGCTCACTCGTTGGTGACTCCACTATTGGCAGGGCTCTTTCCAGCAACCAGATCACAGAGCTTCCCCCCTCGGCATTCATAGGCTTGTCTGCGATGGACAACTTGTAAACAAGCAAAGACATGAAGAATGACTCAATGCTATACGCACGGCTCACTCGTTGGCGAGTCTACTTGTAGGGATCTCTCCAACAACTCGATCTCCAGCATCTCCGCAAACACATTCACGGACCTGGCTGCGCTGTATTTCTTGTAAGCAAGCAAAGACATGAAGAATCTCACAGGCGGCTCAATCGTTGGTGACTATCTGCAGGGATTTGAGCATCAACCTGATCACCAGTATTTCCTCGTCTGCGTTCAGTGGCCTGCCTGGGCTGGGTTTTCTGTAAGTAAGAACCCTTCATGCACGTGTTCGACTCGTCTCTTACGTTTCTTTCCACTGGCAGGACTTTGACTGAAAATCCCTTCACCACTTTGCCGCCTGGTCTGTTCCAGGGCCTGCCAAATGGCTTGTATTTGTCGGACTTCGACTCATACATGAGCCCCACCAACCTTACCTTTGGTGGAAACACTGTCGCTCCGCCCAGCACATACGGCAGTGCGTCTTATCCTTACCGTAAGAGGTCGACGCGACTGCTATGCAATTCCTCCGTGATCGTTCACTGACATTTGTGATGCAGAGTGTGATACAGTCTGTGCCACCTGCTATGCCTCTGGGTCTGGTGCATGTTGCGGAACCAACTGTCTGACGTGCAATTCATCCAATCCCTGCACTCAGTGCTATGACGGTTATGGTATGATGAGTGGATCCTGTGTTCCGCTCGCTTCCATTGCTTCGGTCGCTTCGGTTGCGTCCACGCAATCTGCCTCGGCAGCCTCGATTGCCTCTGATATTTCCGCTGCCTCGGCGTCCGTTGCCACTGTGTCTTCAGCGTCAATTGCCTCGCAAGCGTCTGCATCTGCCGCCAGCGCATCCTCTGCATGGCAGACATCGGCTGCATCTGCTGCATCCAATGCGCCAAAAGGTTCAGGCGATGCATCTTCTTTGCCCATTATTCTCGGAGTCATTTTTGGCGTGTTAGGTCTTCTCTTGTTGGTTGCGCTGGTTGTGGCCCTTCGGCGTCGTCGCTCGCCAAACGCTCTGGCAACCACCGGCTCGGCCATCAAGCTCCGCGAATCAGCACCCGGCTCGGAACCGACCTATCAGGCCGTTGATCACAGCGGAACTGTGTCAAACGTTGTGAATCCAACCTACAGCACGTTGTCTGCGACTGGCGACCACGCCTTGTACGAACACGTTGGCTCACAGCCTCAAGGTCCTACGAGCTCGGAACAAGTGTATGCCGAAGCATCTGTGTCTGCATCCAGTGCAACCAGCGGTGTCGACTACGCCGATCCATCGCTGCCCAATGCCTCGTCGGTTCGTGTGCCGTCCGCATCCTCACCAACCACTTACGCGACGGTCACGAGTGCACCATCCGAGCAGACCTACGAAGATGTTGGCTCAGCGCCCCAGGCTCCTGTGGGTTTGTCTGAAGTGCAGTATTCCAACGCGGCTGTCTCGGGTGTCGAGTACGCCGATCCTTCGCTGCCCAACGCCTCATCTGTTCGTGTGCCGCCCGCGTCCTCACCCACCTCATACGCGACGGTGACTGTTGTCCCTTCCACTCAGAATGGGAATGCCGACTATGCGTCGATTGCAAACTAGCAACAACGACATTCCAGTAGTTTTTGTAGGTGTGTGCTTTTTCGGATGCCTTCAAATGTTTTTTTGTTTTTGGTTCTGTCAGTGTCATGCTTCTCTTTTTTTCTCGTTTTGCTGTGCCATCCTCGTGCTTGTGCTCTGAAAGCCGCTTGTTTCAATATCCGATTTCTACAATTTGTCTGAGCTCAAGTCGTTCTCTAAAAATTTGTTTTTCAATGCCGTTCTTCACCTCAATCGTTTGGCTTTATTCACTGACCTCATTTCAAATTTACAAATTCTCTTGTCCATCCAGTCCTCTCTCTGTGACAATTTTTCATCATGGCTGACGCAAAGGTCAAAGAAGCGCTCAGTCTGATGGCCGAAGCCGCCAAACTGTAACCGAAAAAAACAAAAACAACCTTGCTGACGAACAGCAACCAAAAGCTTTTCTGATGCGTTCATACTCTTGTCAATATTGTCTTGTTTATTCTGTCACCTCAAGTCTTGCATTGAAAACGATGGAAGTGGGGAAGGGGAAATAGAAAAGCCGGGGTTGTTTTGGCTGAGCTGACATTGTGAAAGTCTGGTTTTGCTTGCTGACCATCGTTTTGCTGCGACTCGACTTTCTTGCTTCTGTCGACAAACAACAGGGAAACGACGTCTGTGTTTGCCATGCGCTTCAAGCCTGACTGGGAGGGTGCGAGTGCGCTGTACGACCGCGCTGCCAACCTCACCAACGCAGCCAGGGCGTACGAGCACAACATCAATGCCAACACCAAGCTCGCCCGCGCCATGCTCCAGATTCGAAGGTAACGACAAGAACAGCAGGGAACGAGTGTCGCGTCCTGCGTTGGGCACACCAGCAGCGCAGGCGGCGCGTCCGACTGATTTCGCTGGACTTGCATTGCGTTTTTCTTACTCGGTTTTTCCCATCCAAAATGCAAATGTGACGTTTTCTGGATTTTGTCTGGACATGGGCTTCGGGAATCTCGGCAACCTCCTCGTCGCATGCATCCTACATGCATGATGATACTGATATGGCAATCCCCAAAAAAACACTGGTTTTTTTTTTTTGGACTTGCGCGCTAAAGCTACTTTCAAGCTGCAAAAGCGTTCGAGGCGGCCGCCAACTCGGCGCGAATGCTCAAGGACATGAAGCAAGCGTCGGACTTGTACAAGAAGTCAGTCGAGCTGTATCGCCAAAATGGCACCAACGATACGGCCGTCCAGGTTCTTGAAAAGGCCGCAAAGTGCGTTTCACGCGAGTTGTTTTTTTTTTTTGGCGCCACCCCACTCTGAATCATTTTCATGTTCTCATCCTCGCTTTGCCACTTCGTTTTATGCTTGGTACAGATACACGGAAGAGGTAGACCCCCTCCAGGCTGCACAAATGTACCTCGATGCTATCGACATTCAGCTCGCCGAAGGCAAGAAGCGTCAAGTGTCGGAGGCCTTCCGTCGCGCTGCTGCACTCTTCTTGAACGCGAACAAGTGAGCCCTCTAGTCTGAATCGTACTCGAATTGAATTTGCGGCGATAGCTGTTCTCAATTCGTTTGTGACCCCCCCTTTTTTTTTTTTTTTTTTTTTTTTTTTGCGCAGGACTCGAGAGGCTGTCAAAGCACTGCAGGACCACCTTGCTGTGCTGCAGGAAATCAACCAGCTGGAGGTTGCTCACAAGAACATCTTGGCCATTGTCGTTGTCTTCTTGAAGGCTGAGGACTATGTCGCTGCAGACAAGGCTGCCCAAGATGGCCTTTCCGTCCAGCGATTTGCCATGTCCGACGAGGGCAAGGCTGCGTTTGATCTGCTGGAGGCCTATGACAAGGGTGATGCCAAGGGCTTTGAGGCTGTCACGAAGCGCCAGGTGTTTTCCTTCCTCGACAATGAGGTATGAGTTTTCTTTTTTTTTTTTTTTGGGTTTGTGTGTTTTCATGATTTTGGCGCAACCCATCCGTCTCATGCTTGTGTATCTGTTTGGCCGCATCTCGACAGATTTGCAAGGTCGCTCGCAATCTCCGTGTGGGTGGCAGCACTATGGGTGCCAGCTCGACGAGTTCCCAGCCAGCGCCTGCTGGCCGAAATGAGCTTTTTGCTCGTTCTACTCCCGCTCCTGTCGCTACTCCGGCCGCACCCGTTGCTCCCGTCGCTTCGGCTGCTCCCATCGATTCAGAGCCGACAGAGCAAGACGCCGACGCTGACAACGAGGCCTCCTCGCTATTTTCGCCGACCACTGCCATTCCGACCGACGTCGCACCCGCGGCTGCTGTCCAAAGCGCGCCTGCCGCCCCGCAGCAGGAGGACTCGAACGATCTTCTTTAATATTTTTTTTTGCCTTGTTTGAAAGTTTCCGCGAGTGCTTTGTCGCATGATATTGTTGTTTGTTTTGTGCAGAAAATTTCAAGTCTATTTGGGTTCTAGTAGTCAAAAATGTCACTTGATCACGTACGTCACACACATAACACAAAGTATCAAGAGAGAGAGAGAGAGAGAGAGAGAGAGAGAGAGCAACAAGAACAAACACCAACAATAACTGGACAGTAGGCAGCGTCAACCACACACGATGCCGGCTGTTGGCTTTAATAGTCAAAAAGCAGACCAATCGCTTCGGCCGCCTTCTCGCGAACAAGAGGCGACGACTCTTGCAACAGGTTGGTCAATGCTGCAAAAGGAGAACAAAAAATGAAAAACAAATACATGAGCGACAGTTGCTTTTGTAAACCCTCAGAAATATGTGACTTACAAGAGCAGACATGCTCGACCGTGACAGACCCGCGAGCAGTCTTGTTGATTTGGCACAGCAGGAAGCCTACAGCAGCAACAAGAGCAACAGCAACAAGGAAACGCTAAGATGACCGGACAAAGAGCACAGTGTCGCCGCATTCCACCACCCGAAAACTGGAGCTTACCGGCAAACAGGGCGGCGTTCGCCTTGATGGTGTCCCAGTCACTCTTGAAGAAATTGACATTGCCCATCACAAAGAAGTTCATCTTCTCAGGGAAGGCATCAATCTATCGATTCGGAAACAAACAGTCAGCCGACAGTCTCAATCAGTGTCAACCATTCATTTTTCAGTGTGTGGCCAAAGTCCACCACATACCACAAGCTTGGAGAGATCGCTCATAAAGTCAGGGTAGAGCAACGAGCCCTTCTCCAACAGGTACTTTTGGAACATGGCATTCACATCATCAGCGCCAAGCAAGGGACCAACATCCTTCAAGGCAGATTTGCAAGCCTACCAACGAGTGTGCATACGACAACAAGTCAGCATGTTTGTCGACCAACTCCAAATTTGTTGAACAAAAGGCCCAGCCTGCCTCTACATACCGTGCGGACAAGAACCGAGTCGTCATTGAGATGCAAAAGCATGCTGACAAAGTTGGCAAGAATCTGCTCAAAGAACGGAGCCTTGGATGGGCCGTCACCAAAGCGGGAAAGCTTGCCGAACAGTGTGATGGCCGCTGCACGAACACCATCCTGTTGCTTTTCAAAGCAAGGGCGGATGCGCAAGCAAATGTTGATCAGGATGGGACGGATGTGGTTCTCGTCCAGCTTGGCGAGGATCTTTGAGAGGCCATTCATGGCCTCCATCGTAATCTCCTCGTCAATGTCGTTCTTATCGTCCATGCCAGCCATCATTGCGGACAAGATGGTCGTCGAGTAGCGTTGGATCTGGATAAAAAAACCAGAGACAAGCAGTGAGTCAATCAAGCCCAACTTGCCCAAGCGAGCAAAAAAAAAAAAAAAAAAAAAAAAAAAAAAGCACAACCACATCTTCTGAACTCTACCTGAGCCTCGGGAGCGTTGGCAACGTTGCCCAAGCCACGGATGCACAGCTTGCGAACAACATGCGAGTCGTCAATCAGACGACCAAGACATGCGTTCATCAGCTGCTCAATCAGGTTGACATTCTCGGCGCAGCGGTTGTAGATGAACTCGGCAAAGAGGGCAGCCGTAACGACGCGCTGGGTGTCGTAGGGAGAGGAGAGGAAGGGCATCAGGAACTCAATCATGGCCGGCACGTGCTCGCCGCCGTGAACGCAGATCGAGCGAGCAACCGTTGTGAGGCCGTTGAAGAACTCGTCCTCGTCCGACAGCAAGTCCCAATGGTCCTGTTCATCAAGGTCCTTGGTCACGTAGTCTGCCTTGGAGCGGATCAAGAACTCCTTGAATGCAGAAATGGTATCGCTGCGTCCACACGAGCCAAAGCACAGTGAGTTTGAATGCAAGCAAAAGAAAGTCGGTGGAAAAAAAACCCCACAAAAGCACATCACAAAAACAACCACCAGTTACCCGATGGGGAGCTTGGGACCGTCCATGCCGTTCGACGTGCCGATGCGAATCAGCAGGCTGCACATAATGCGCGGCAACAGCTTGCCAACAAGGGCCTCCGAGTCCTCAGCACGGAAAACCTCAGCGAGAGCGCTGGTGGCTTGCATTGGCGGACGAGTGGCCTCGCGAGTGTACTCCTTCTTGTTGTTTTTGCTGGGCTTTTCTTCGTAAGGTTGGTTCTTGGTGATGACGGTCAGCAAGTGCTCCAGCATGGGCAGTGCGGTCACCTCCTCTCCTGCCAACGTCTTCCAGATCTTGACCACAACTCTGTAGGTAGAGCAATCAAAAGCACCAACGCGTCGAGTGAGACCAAATCAAGCCAAAGCACCAACGAGTCAAGTGAGACAAAAAGCCAAAAAAAAAAAAAAAAAAAAAGAAAGAAAAAAAAAGAAAAAAGAAAAAAAAAAAAGCTGAAAGCTCGCTACCACACACCACCCTCTCAAAATTCCACTCACTCATCGTATGGCAGATCGAAGGCAAGCAGATCGGTGACGACAGTCTTGAGATGATGGGTGGCAAGCGTGCGAAGGGATCGGAGCGTGCCAATCTCAGTCTGCTCGTGCTTGATCAGCTTCAGACGCTTGTGAATTTCACCGAGGAGCAGCTGGACGTCAGTGCCAAGTTCAGCGCCGCGTTGGCGGAACAAGCCATTCAGAACAACGCATGCACCAGAAGCAGCGGCGTCCTCCTTGTCCGTGAGACCCTCCAGCAGCTCGACCACGAACGGAAGCAGCTCAATGGGATCGAGGGTCTTGGCCAAAACCTTGGAGAGATCGTTGACCACGGCAAACTGCGCGTTCGGCTCGCTCTTCTCGGCACGCTCCTTGAGCACAGTCACAGCTTCAATGGCGGGGTTGGATGTCAGCTTGTCAGGGCTGCCGGCGCGGGTGAGCTCACTGACGCGGAGCAGCACCTGGATGGCGTCCAGCGCGGTTTGACGGATCTTGACAACCGGGTCGGTGCAGCGAGGAGCAAGGAAGGCAATGAGCTTGCCAAAGCCCAAAAAGTCCTCAGGCACCTCAGGATTCTCCTTCAGGCGCTCGCTCTTGAACTTAAAGTACTGCTGCGACACGTACAGGGCAGCCTCAACGGCACGCTGGCGACGGTGCGCTTGGTCGGAACGGATGGTCGGGGCCAAGCTCTCGAGCATGGACGTGAGGCTAGAAATGGAGGCATTCTCCTCAATGATGGCCGCGAGCATCTTGTTCAGCGAAGTCAGTGTTTGAGTCATCAGCTCAGCGTCCACGTTCTCGGGCAGTTCGTAGATGGCGGTTGTGCATGTGCGGACGGCGTCGAGACGATCAGCATCGCTCAGAACTGGGGCCATGTGCCTGAGCAAGCACAAGAAGGGACAGAGTTAGGGTGGTTGGTTTAGCAAACAAACAACCAAACAAAACAAAACAAAACAAAGGCGACAAACTCTCCAAACGCCGACTCAAGTACACTTACACCATGGTCGTGAGCGCATCCATGGCGAGAGCTTGAACCTGGTTCTTGAGCGTGTTCTTCTCAGCGGTAATGTAGGTCAGCATGTTGTTGAGCAGCTCGGTGCGACGAGTGCAGACAAACTTGGGATCGTCGATGCGGTCGGGAAGAAGCGCCGTGCAGATCAGGGCAACCGCTCGAGTGACATTCTCGCGCACAAACGTCTCGCGGATGGTCGCAAACTGCGGAATGATAATGTTGAAGATGGACACGTCAATGCGGGACGTGATGAGGCTGTGTACATAGAGCACAAACAGAACCGACGAGGACAGCAACATTGACGCCACTCGTGTTAGTCAACGACAATCTGCCAAAAAACACTCTAGCCACCCAAAACAACAACAACAGCAACACAGCAACAACAACACCGCCACCACCACCACCACCACCACCACCAACAACAACAACAACAGCTACAAGTGGAAACTTACTTGGAAGGAGCATACAGCGCAGTGTAACCAAAGCCCAGCATGACGGTGGCGCGAAGCCGCTCAACGTCAATCTCAGACTTGTCCTTGACCATGCCAAAGAAGCCAGAGGACTTGCGAACCATGTCAGTCTTGGTCACGGTCTGCAGCTTTTCAATGACCGTGTCGAGGTGGGACGATGCGGCAAAACCAAAGCCTTGGGCCACACCCTCGCGCTCGACCTGGTCCTTGTGGTCGATGCTGTTGAACATGATGTCGAGGTGCGTCTTGATAAAGTTCTTGTTGGTCGACTTTTTCATGCACACACCGATGCAGCGCAGCAAAAAGTTCTTGTGCGTCACGAGCTTGTCGTACAAGGGCAGCTGCTTGGCCATATCTTCGCCGAGAGAGACAGTCCAGTCCTCGTTGCCAACCTTGTCAATGGTGCGCGCAAGGAACTTGAGCAAAAGTTCCTCCCACGCCTTCTGGTCAAACTCGCCGTCCGCGTTGGCCTCGAGATAGGCCAGAAGCTTCGGGATGACGTCGTCCCACATGTCTGGCAGCGTCGCTCGCAAATTGGGCGAGAACGATTGCAGCAGCTGCAACGCATGCATGCCACGCTGACGCTCTTGCGGATGGCTGGCCATGACAAGCAGACGACCAATCAGTGCGAACGGGCGCGGGACGTTGACCTTGCGGTCAAAGTTGATCATGTAGTCCTCGGCGTTCTCGGCGCGCTTCTTGGAGGCAAGATAGGTCAAGCACTTGCACACGATCGCAAAGGCGTCCGTGTACTGAACGGGCACCAGGAACTCGGTCAGGAACGGCCACAGCACCTCTTCCATGTGAGGAATGGTCGTTGTGATGAGATGAAGCACATTCTCGCACATGCTGCGCAAGCCTTGAGGGGATGTGACTTCGAGCTCGCTGAACGCACGCTGGCGGCTCTCGTCCGAATCCTTGGATTGGGCGGCGCGGCGCTTGCGCTCCTCTTCCTCGCGCTTCTTGCGGTCGGCGGCATCCTCGACCAGAGCACACTGACGGACGACAAACTCAATCATGGCGTTGCCGCCCTCCAGGCCCAGGTACTTTTTGGAGGCCATGGCAATCACAACGGTGCCGAACGTTTTGCGCACCGACAGGTTGGGCTCTTGGAGCACTTGCTTGAGGCCGCTCAGGATGAGCTCCTTCTTGTCCTTGAGCTCAGCATCGCGCGAGTTGATAATGTGCTTGAGCACGTCAAGCGTGGCGATGCGGTTGGCCGGGTTGGAGTTCTCGAGCTTTTGAATGAGGAAGGCAACGACGCGGTCAGAGTACGAGCGTGCCAGAATCTCAAAGCAGCGCAGCAGCTCGTTGTGGTTTTTCAACGACGTGGACGAGCCGTAATCGATTGGGATGGCCACCATAGGCTGGAGTGTTTGCAGGGTTTGTTCCAGCAGCGGGTCCAGCGCACGGGTGTCCTCCTTGACTGCCGTTTCGAGGATCATGCACATGCCCTGAGAGACAAATGAGGAATGCGAAGAGGCAAGAGGCCCCGGGGAGGGGGGGGGGAATGGAAAGGAAGCAGCAATACAGCAACAAGAAGCATGAGCGCACACTCTTTTGACCAACACACAAAAAGAAAACCCAGCTCGAGCAAGCGTACAGCAGTGATCGGCAGGTGCTCGTTGTGCTTTTTGTACAGGGCCAGAACACCGGGAACCAGCTTGGGTAGCTGAATGTCAAACTGCTCGCGAGAAAGGCACTGTGCCATGAAACCGAGCGCTTCGACAATCGCCATACGAAGCTGCAAATCATTCGATCGATGCACAAAGGTAAGGACGAGCCTTTTTCACACCCTTCACATTCCCGTCCGCATCTCATGATGCAGCGGGCCATACCTTGGGGTCGTTGCCGTTGGGCAACCACACATTGAACATGACTTCGAACGCAGTGAAGACTTGACCAGCGAAATCACGCTGACCGAGGTTGTCGGCAGTGTGGTCGGTCTTGTTTGCAACGAAGGTGATGATGCTCTCGCAGAAATGGCCGATCGCTGTTTGTGTTTTGTTTGATTGTTCCATGGGAGGTGAGGGGCGCAGTGAGCAGAGATTGGAGAACGACGGTGAAGGGAATAAAATGGCTTACAGGTTGAGAAAACCAACTTCATGTTGTCCTGCTTGATCATGCCAAGAACAGGCAGCAATCGACTAAAGACATCGTTGAGGCATGGCACCATCAGGGCAGCTGGTCAGGAACAAGAGAAAACAAAATAGAAGGTGAGCCGCGTGCTGTTGCCAAAGCGAAAAAAAAAAAAGAAAAAAAAGTCACGAGCGCAAAACCATGCATGGCGGACACATACCGTGGGACGAAGCAAAGTTGCCAAGAGTCTTGACGATATAGAAGTGGGGAATGGTGGCGGGTTCGCACTTGCTGAGCAGCTCGTCAACGACTTCCTTGCCAAAGCGGCCACCGAGCGAGACAATCAACTCGGAGGAGGTGCTTTGCCAGTCCGGCACAAGATCCTGTCCAAGAGATTCGTACAATGACAAAGTGAGCAATTTCTCGGGTAAGAGTAGCCGACAATTGCACACACACACACATACCTTCGTGGCGGTGAGCTCGGAAGACGCGAGGCGAATCAGCATGGCGCAAAGATCGTGTGGCAGCTTTTCCAGACGCTCGTTGACGATATCACGAAGCACGCGCAGCAGCAAGGTGCGGTGCGGGAGCGGAATGTTCTAAAACCACAGTAAACGATTGGTTCGATGGACGACCAGACAAAAACACAAAAAAAATTGAGGGAAGACACTCCAAACCGCAAAGGGTCGTCTGGATGAACAGCATTCAAGCATACCTTCTTGTTCTTGTGGAAGAACACGAGGATGGAGCTCAAGACGAGGTTGGGCTGCTGCAGACCGAGATCGACGAGCGACTGACGGACGCGGTCGTGGACGGTTTCCTCCTTGTCGGCGGCAGTCTCAATGAGGGCCATGACCATGCCTGCCAACCCCCCGAAGCACAAAGCGTGAGTCTTCAATGTGCACACGCCACTGGTCTAGACGCTCCAAGCCGTGCCAAGTGCCAAGGTGCGTGTGTCGCTTCTTACCATCGATATGACCACCCGTCTTGAGGACAGTCGGGTCCTTGTCGTCCTTGAAGACTGGTACTTTGGACATGTTCTGCCAGTGTTGCACAAGCGTCAAATCACAATGTAAGATATGATTGTTGCAAGCTGCTCGAGTTGTGTGTGTGTGTCACGTATCACCATCAGTTCAGTTCAGCTCAGCGCAGAGAGACGCAGCTTCCTCAGGCGCACAAGCTCGATGGCGATCTTGTTCAATGGCGAGTCATCCCATCTCCAATCTCATACAATTCCCCCCTCCCCCAACTCCCCACCATCTCCAATCTCATACAATCATCTTCAGAGCAAAGGCTTCCTTGTGACTTTTTTTTTTTCATTGCAATTCCTTTTTTTTTTTTTTTTTTTTTTTTTTGGTTTTTGAGCCGTTGTGTGTGTGACGATGATGACGATCAGTCAAGCGATGGCACAGCGCCGCATCGTGAGCTCAAACCGCTCTCCCACATACGAGATGCAAGCAAATCATCGGGCCATGCGAGTGCTCCTTCGCATCTCCCCCCACCCCACCCCGCGTCAGTCTCCCCCATCGCTCATCGCTGGTCTCGACAAAGAGCAAAGTGAAAGCAACAAAAAAAAAAAAAAAAAAAAGCCGGACAATCATGTCACGCGCTACGCTCCACAGTGCGCAACGCAGGCCGCACCGCCGATGCCCCCGTCCGTAGGTCGCGTCACTGTGCATCGTTCGTGTAGAGTGCAAGCAGCGAGGCGCACAAAGGCAGCGAGGAGTGCGTGGCGCAACGGCTCATCAATTGTCCAATTGTTCAACCCAAACGTTTTTTTTTTTTTTTTTTTTTTTTGATTTTGGTTGAATTGAAAAATTTCGTCCCAATTTTTTTGTTCTTTGTTTCTTTACCGAAAACTGAGACGAAGAAAAAAAAAAGTTAAGAGTGAAACGAATGGAAAATGAATGGAAATGGAAACAAAGAAAAATACAACTCAATGACAGGATCAAACCATCACTAACTGACACAACAAAATTCATGGAGTGGAGGGCAGCAGAGTCGAACGAAAGGGTGAATGGCAACTAGAACACCGATGCAAAGCAACCCGTGTATGTGGTCTGAAGGAAGGTAAAACAACACCGCTGATGCGGGGTACTTGCACTGCTTGTTCAGGGAAGTACCGAGAAACCTGAAGCGAAACGAGCGAAGCGATCCGATCTCGTTCTACAATCCAATGCTCGCTTCCAACGATGCTGCAAAGTCATCTTCGTCGTCATCGTTGTCGTCCTCGCTGTTGTCAGCATCATCTTCATCATCTTCATCGCCAGTATCGGTCTCCTTGGATGGCATTGCTGTTTCGCTCACGTCGCTTCCAGAATCAGAATCATTGTCATCGTCGTCGTCATCCTCAGCATCACTGTCTTTGTCAGCATCACCATCCAGACGAGGCTCCTTGGATCGACGCCTCTCTTCGTCGTTTTCAGCCTTTCTCTTGGCCCGTCTCACGGCCGACCCCGACTCTTCGTCCTGACTGGGCTGTGGAAGCTCCTCATCGCCGTCGCCATCGCCGTCGCCGTCGTCGTCGTCCAGATCGAACAGGGCAGACATGTCACTCGAATCAAGGGGCTTGATGTCGGCCATTTCCGCTGGCATGGTTGCGTCCCGGCGCATGGGAGGCCCCGCTTCCTCGTCGGCAGGCAGCGCAAGGGTTTCGACGGAGCGCAACGTTGGCCGGGGAAGCGGCAGCAGCTCTGGTGCCAGCGACACCGATGCGCGCTGCAGCAGATCGTGGACTTCGCTCAGCTCGACCAGCTCATTGAAAGGGAGGCGCTCGTTGTTCATGAGCGCTCTGGACGGAACAAACGCCCGCAGCAGGTCGGGAATAACGCGCGCAACGTCGGGTTCCTGGACCGCTCCGTGCTGCTGCTGCTGCTGCTGCTGCTGCTGCTGCTGCTGAGCACGTCGCATTCGCTTGAAAAATTCAATGTGCACCAGAACAAGGAAGGTGAGCGCATTGTAAAGCGCACAATCATTGTCGGTTCGCGCAGGGTAGGTGATGCCCAATCGCAGCGCGTCCCGCGGCAGCGGCACGGCTGCTGGTGCTGCGACAGACGTGTCTTCACTAGGCGTCGCCTGCTCGGGCGTCGCAGCTACGCTGGCACTGGTACTGGTTTCGCCGGACGGAGCCTCCGTCATCACAGCGTCTGCAATAGGCGCTCCAGCGTCGTCGGTGGGTGGTTCCAAGGACTCCTCACTCGACAGGAAACCAGCGATCGTCTCGGTGACAACTTGCATGGGAATACTGCCGTCAGCGAACAGAGCTGGTCGAAATTGCACGTCGTCATTGGGCTCGGGCACGAGCATGGCCGGGTCCTCGACGGTCACAGGCTGAGGAATGCGGGCTGCAAGCGAGACTGGGATGTGCAAATTGGCCGCCAGCTTGTTCTCCAAATCTACTTGCACAGATTCCGCTTCCGCAAGAGTGCGAAGTGCAGCAGCGTCTTCTGCAGGCGGTTCTGTGGCGTCAGTGTTGTTTGTTGCTGCAGCTGTTGCTGTACTTGTTGCTGTTGATGTTGCTGTGGATGATGATGGTGATGCTGGAGCGTCGACACCAGCAGGTGACTCGAGGCCATCCACATCTTGAGCGGCTGCCGTACTTCGTCCCCCCTTTGCCAAATCCATGGGGAGAGCGTTGATATCGTTCGCGCCTAAAAAGTACTCGTAAGGGGATATTTGAATCACGTTGCCCAGCCGCGCCCAGACATCGATTCGATCGTCCAGTACCGCCACCATGTTGTGCCCCGAAGGAAAGAGCTGGCTGAGCTGCGTATGCTTGAAGTTGGCACTCTTTGATTCGTCGCGGGACATGATGCGCGACCCAAACAGCGCGCCGTCAGGATCGAGAACCGCCGCGACTCTG
Organism: Capsaspora owczarzaki ATCC 30864; assembly: GCF_000151315.2. Lineage (NCBI taxonomy): Eukaryota > Filasterea > Ministeriida > Capsasporidae > Capsaspora > Capsaspora owczarzaki. The sequence goes on along the minus strand of NW_011887303.1, from coordinate 709,197 downwards.
CTGGCGTACATGCGAGAGCCCATGGTGAAAATGTGCAGCTCGAACAGCTTTGTGGCTTGGGCCAGGAACTCTCGCGCGCCAGGTCGTAGTTTGATGTAGTACAAGTGCGGGTGGTTGGGTAATGAAAAGTTGAAAATCTCCTTTTGCAGCTGGAGGGAGGATGTTTGAAAGCAAGTGAGTGTGGCGGAAAAGTAAGAAAGGGGGTCGCTGCCGCAGACCAAACAGACATGGCAACATTATGCGTTCTTACCTCGACATTATCACGCAGGAATTGACCAATCCATGGTACTTGCGACGAGACGACTGCGTGAATCAGCGTCTGGTCGAGGTCGACAATGAGAACCAGCTTTTTCGATTGCAACAGCGATTCTTTTTCTCGGGACGCAATTGCCTTTGCGGCCTGGTCAATTCGGCGAGCATTGTGCGGCGGCGAGGAAGAGCGCAGGGCATGGCGGAAAACAGTCAAGAAACATGTCAGTAAGTCGCTCATGCCATCTAACGAGCTTGATGATAGAGGCAACAGAATACAAACTCACCTTCTCATCAACCTGCAATCCAGGCATATTGTGAATCATCGAGAAGAGTTGCGGGTCGCGTCGCTTGTCGTTGTTGAGGTTGGACATTTCGGATTTGGCTCGTTCTCTAAACAGCGACAGCAAGAAAGGAATGAGACGCGAGTACTCGGGCTTTTGCTTTCATAGATCGTCTCTCTCTCATAACAGCTGCAAGCAAGGAGGTATGAGTATCTTACTGCTGGACGTCGGCACCGCAAACTGCGCAAAGCGCGTCAGCGATGATCATCGGATGTCGGCAACCCTGCTCAATCACAACAACCGGCTCTCTATGATCACAAAAGCAAAATCCCGACAAGCGGACAAAACAAACAAACAAACAAACAAACAAACAAAAGAAGCACATTCGCAATGAAGTGAGATGCTCAGAAACTGAGAAACTTGGTCGAGTTCGTGTCAAGATCCAATCCAATCTGGGGAGCGGGGCGGAAACTCACCCAGTCCGTGCATGGCCGCCAGCAGGCACGAGAATCCCGCTGATCTTGCCTTTGACACGCGTTTTGAGCTCCTTGATCACTTGCGGGGTGGCTGCACCGTGGCCTTCAGTGACTGTGTAGTGGCAGAGCGTGTCGTCCCACGAGACGCTGTCGCCCACCGCAAACAGCCAGCGCACAATGGAGCCAGCCCTGCGATTCGGCAGCGCCAGTCGCGCCTGGCCATCGGCGGCCGTGTCCAGCGCGTCGGCTGCGGGCTGGTTCGCGTCGTTCTGGTGCAAATCCTGCTGCTGCTCTGCTGGTGCTCGCCGGCGTCGTGGGCCACCTTGCGCGCGGCGTTCAGCTGGATCGGCACCCAGTCCATGTCCAGTGCCACTATGGCTACCGCTCCGAGTGGCGCTGCTCAACGTGTCGTCCTCGTCAGCGCGACCGTGTCCATCGTCCATCCTGTCATTCATTTTCGCGGGCACAGGCACCGGGTCGTCCGACGGTCGTCCGTTCCGCACCGACGCTGCGTCATACCACGCCGACATCGACAAACAAACGCACACTCGAGTCTGTGACTTGATCGAAGATGAAAAACGGGGTTCACAAAGGAAAGAATGATCGTCGGCGGTTTGAAAAAGTGCGCCAAAAAAAAAAAAAAAAAAAAGTGTCAAAAACCCAAAAAAAGAGAAGCGTTAAAGACAAACAGAAAAGCAACTCTTTGCTATTACAAAGTCACAATACATCAACAAATTACACAGTCAAATTCGACGGAAAACAACAAGGCGCGAATGAAAACCAAAAAAACCCCTTTCCAAACGAAAACAAACTTTTCCAAAGCCTAGGCTCGGGTTTGTTACTTGGAATTCTTGCCGCCACCCTGAATGTGCTCCCAAGGGCTCTGAAACTCAAAGCGACGCATTTCTTGAGTCATTTCGAGGGGCTCGACAACGACGCGCTTGAGCTCGTCGTCGTATCGGGCTTCAACATAACCAGTCAGCGGGAAATCCTTGCGCATGGGGTGGCCCTCAAAGCCATAGTCTGTCAGAATGCGTCGCAAGTCGGGGTGGTTGGAGAAGAGAATGCCGTAGAGGTCCCATGCCTCGCGCTCAAACCAGGTGGCCGAGCTGTACAGGCAGGTGGCCGATTCGACCGGTGTGACTTCGTCCGTGTACGTCTTGACGCGGATGCGGGCGTTGAACCGCAGCGACAGCAAGTTATACACAACCTCGAAGCGGTTTGTTCGCTTTGGGTAATCGACGCCGGCGACGTCCAGCAGCTGCTTGAACTGGGCGTTGGTGTGATCGCGCAAGAACTGGAGCACGGGCAGGACGCCCTCCGGCGCAACCAGGACCTCCAGCTCGTTGGTGTGCTGTACTTGCGTTGCCTGCACAAACTTGGGCAGCACGTCCACCAGGTACTGGCCGTACTCTTCCAGCTGCTTGCGCGAGGCGGCGGTGATGGGTGCAGTTGAAACTGTCGTGGTTGCTGTTCAACAGGAGGCAAGAGAGACGGTTTTCCGGTGAGATCGACGATCAAAACGAGTAATAACACATATCAATGTAGACAGGCCATGCGTGGACAGCCAGTCCCGAAGCGAGGGAAGCGAGGGAAGCGAGGGAAGAGGGAAAGAAAAAAAAAAAAAAAAAGATCTCGCTTTCCCCTTTGCCCCATCATGTGTGTTCAGAACAGCGGCCAGTGCATGGAGCAGGGATGAGAGGTCAAACAACGACTTACCCGGAGCGACGCTGCTCGACTGGCGAATGGCAGCTGTCGAGAAAGCAACAAAAAGCCAAGAGCAATCGAAGAAGGGGGAACGATGGGTGAGCTGTTGAAGAGAGCGAGAGAACCCAGCACGAAAGAAGCGGCTGCAGCTCCCACAACCAACCGTCACAAGCCAGCGGAACGAGAAGAAATCAACGCACCACGAGAAGCAGTAGCAGCAGACGGAGCGGCAAGGCGCGACACGGCGCCGGTTGAGGCAGCGCGAGTTGCCAACTGAGCAAAGCGGTACATTGGGAAATACTTGGAGATGGACTGCGCTCGAGCTTGGCTCGACTCTGAATGAGAATTTGGCATTGGCCACTTGGCGGGGATTCAAATAAGCTCAGGAGGTTCCATCATGGACAAGTCTAATACGGGCAGCGGGATCCCGCTAGAAATAGGAAGCGATTGCAATCACCAACAGCTTGCAAACTATGCACAACCCTTCACGTACTGTAATCACATCATTCTCAACCAAGATATACTGCTATGTGCACATGATGGCACAAAGCATCCAGAGGAAACTGCGACTCTGCAAAATCATGCTTGACATTTTCAGAATGTTTCAAAATTTTCAAAGCAATAAGGCAAAACAAGGCAACTCAGGGAAACAACACACAAGCGAAGAATGCACACGGTCGGAATCGAACAATCGAAAGGAAAGAACAAAAACAAAGCAAAGAAACCACAAAAAAAGCACTACACATCACGGTCAATCGAGCAGAAGTAAGAAATTTCTAACGATTTCTGACACACGAACTGAGAAAAACCCAAATCAGTAGACTGGGTAGCCCGTGTTGTTCGATCCATAGTATCCACTTCTACAACATTGCGATGGCCAACTGAGCGTTAGAGAGCCACACGTAGAAAAAAAATAATCCCAAAACGAAAACAAGTCGAGCGACTTACGATGGCTCATCGTCCGCTTCATAGTGTTCCATAAACTCATCCTCCTCTCCCCATGAAGCCATTTCGTCTTCCGGACAAGGTGCGGTGACACTAAGCGAAGGACAACACAAAATCAGTCACAACCGAAAACGTTCTGCAAAAGCACACACCCCTTCCCTTCTCGCTCGCTGTACCTCAAACATCTGCATGAGAAGAACACGATTCGCTTGAGCTTGTGGTTGTAGAAGAAGTAATTCATCGACCATCTGCCAGCACAACGAAAGTGCGGATGAGCTTTAAAACTTGCAGCAGAAAGCAGCAGCTGCAACAACAACAACAAACACATACAGGTTGCCATCCTCCGCGAATGGGTTGTCGGCGTCCGTCTCGGGCACGTACGAGTAGATGGCACAGTCTCGGAGAGCAACGTCGGCGTCGATGGAGGACCAGAACTTGGCGGCGATGGCCACCCACTCGTCCTGAAGCTCGGTGGACAGGGTCGAGTTGATGTAGTTGGAGACCATGTCGAATCGCTCTTTGCTAAAGTTGTGCGACTTGAGTGTCGAAAAGTCGTAATCGGGGAAGGCCGAGTTGAGCACGGCAATCAGGTAGAAGAGTGTTTTGCGGTTGCACGACTCGTAGCACAGCTCGTTGAACTGCGAGAGGGGCGACACGGACATGCTCTGCGGCGGTGAGAATGCCAGGATGTGCTCTGGCTCGGTGTATTCGGCGCTGCGACCGACGAATGGGAACCCAAAGCAAAAGCACAAACACCAAAACAAAAAGCGGTGAGCGAATGCGAAATCATTTGCCACGGTCGACCGTTTCCACGCAAAAAGGGGAGAACATCAACGCGTCGCAGATGGTGACATGTGAGCGGGCAGAGCAGCAGAGTGCGGCTGACGAGAGACGAGGACGGAACAAAGGGCCACCAAAAAAAAAAAAAAAAAAAAAAAGGTTCAAAATAACAGCAATGAAAGGTAGGTAATCTTGGATCGTTGCTTCCGAACACGTCCACAGCGCAAACTCCAATCTCACTCTATGAGGACATGGCGAGGGGAGAAAGGGGGCGCCTCTGCAAAGAGATCACAGAGCAAAGCGGCGAAAAAAAAAAAAGAAAAAAAAAAGGGGAAGGCGGGAGAGTTTTTGTTGTTTTTGGCGCCATTTTTGAGTGTCGGTCTTCACGTTCTCGCGCTGGCTCTTCCCCCACGACAACGCCAGTTGATAGAGTGAGTCTGACAGTGAAGCGCGGCGGTGCTGGTTTGTCCACCTCTCGGTTGGCGCCCGTGAATGCGAGCAAAGAAGAAACGAAGCCGCTTTTTTTTTTTTTTTTTTTCGTTTGCCACACAAGCAAATTCTCGCTCGCTCGAGGCTCTCACTGGCCTTCCAGCTTAAAACGCCTGCTGCGACGCTCGGGGAAGAGCTGCACGTGTCCATCGTACGAGATGGAGGCGGAGGGACAAGGATCGCAAGGCCCAAGCCGCATTCCCCAGGCCGCAAAGCCGTCATCAATCATGAGACACTTTGAACCTTTTTCTCCCCACCTCGGTCTCTGCCCATTTTCGCTGACAAGACCCTCGCCGAGCGTCTGCCATCATCAGTGAACGAATGCTGGCAACCAGCACTGTCGACAACGGTGGGTGAGGTGGTGGTGGCGGTGCTGTTGCTGCTGGCAGTGCTCTTTTCAACGCCGAAACGCGCGCAAAACTCACGTAAAGTTCTGCTTGTACTGCTTCTTGTCCGTGCCCGCTAGCTTGCACGAGTAGCTCTCAACACGTCCAACCATACGCTTGTCGCCACGCACGACACTGAGACTGGAGCCCAGCGCGTCGAGGTTGACATTCTCCAATATTTTCATGGGGGAAAAACCGAAAACGAAAAGTGTCAAAAACCAAAAAGGAGTGGAGAAAGCAGCTCGAGCTATGGTCGAACTATGGTCGAAGCAGATTCACTGGCAGGAAACTCGACCAATCGCAGCACACCACAATCGGAGGGGGTGGGGGATTGCATGCTCCGTGGCGCTTGTTATGACATCCGAAAGTTATGAAAGATTTTCAGCAAAAAGGCCTGCCAACCCCACCTTCTGGGCGCTCCTCACACCGCCCGAATCAGGCCCAGCCATCTCGCAATGTTTGGATTTGCATTTGAATGTTGTGTACAGCGGCTTTGCACTGCGTTGCTTTGTCGGAGAAGTATCCGCATTTGGATGCAGTTTTTGTTCTCTCTCCTCTTTTTACATTCTCATTTGCCAACATGAGGTAACGATCCAGCTTCTTCTCGGCGATTGCAGGAGCACACCTATCGACAGTTTGATAGTTGGGGAAGTGTGCGGTATCGGGCACAGGAGCGATGGTGGAGGACCGGGGAGATGAGAGCGTGCGGCAAGGATGTCAAGCGAAGCCACACGGGGTACTCGAGGGCTCGCCGGATCGTCCTCTCGAGCGGCTGCCAATTCAAATGCTAGGCGGCGCCATCTCGGACAGAGAGTCGCGGGAGCGTGGCATTGACGGCTCGAGGGGAGGGGAGGGATGAGCAGGGATGGGCATTGCGGCTGCTCGTTCGTGAGATTTGTACATTGAATCTCTCGCCGCCTCCAGTTCCACCGTGCATCCCGGCGCCCTGCTGGTTCCCAGCCGCCCAAACCCCGGCAAATCCGATAGAGTATATAATTCTCCAGCGGATTTCGTTGCCAGAGCAGACCGCCGAGCACTCGAAAGGGGGCAGGAGGCCGCTGTCTACGATTTCTTCGATTTTCATTGCACAATCATTGCACAACTTTTTTCGATTTTCGTTTTTTCGTTTTTTCGTTTTTTCGTTTTTTCGTTTTTTTTTTTTTTTGCGACCAACTCACCCCCGATCTCCCTCTTTCCCACTTTACAGCAAGATTTCCCGCGAGTCTCTCCGTGAGTCCGTCCAGCTTATCATCAAGGGTTCTGCCGAAGACAAGCGCAAGTTCCTCGAGACCATCGAGCTCCAGGTCGGTCTGAAGAACATTGATCCCAACAAGGACAAGCGTTTCTCTGGCTCCATCAAGCTGCCCGTCATCCCCCGCCCGAAGATGAAGGTTTGCATCCTCGGTGACCAGCAGCACCTCGACCAGGCCCAGGCTGCCGGCCTCCCCACCATGTCCGTCGACGACCTCAAGAAGATGAACAAGAACAAGAAGCTCATCAAGAAGATGGCCAAGAGCTACGACGCCTTCCTCGCCTCGGACTCTGTCATCAAGCAAATCCCCCGTCTGCTTGGCCCCGGTCTTAACAAGGCTGGCAAGTTCCCCACCCTCATCAACCACACCGACGACCTCGTCGCCAAGGTTGCCGAGACCAAGGCCACCATCAAGTTCCAGATGAAGAAGGTTCTCTGCCTCGGCGTTGCCGTCGGCAACATTGGCATGACTGAGGACGAGCTTGTTTCCAACATCAACATCTCGATCAACTTCCTCGTCTCGCTCCTCAAGAAGAACTGGCAGAACGTTCGCTCGATCTACATCAAGAGCTCCATGGGCAAGCCCCAGCGCCTCTACTAAACACTCACTTGCATGCTCCTACCAGCAAGGCTCGAAGATGGAATGGTCCCCAGGAATGCGTGACGAGCGGGAGAGGGCGGAGACTTGAATGTTCGCTTGTCCCCCTCCTTTCTTTGTCCTTTCGTCGCGTTTTTATTTTCTTTCTTCAAGTTTGTGTGTTTTGTTTGCTCTGTCCCTGTTTCTCTTTTTCTCTCAACCCCCCTTTTTTTCACATTTCTTTTTGCCGAACACAAAAACAAATCGGAACCAAAGCAATTTGGTTTTCGCGAGGGACTCCTTTCGCACCTTGCGCTAGTGATTACCAAAGCGTCTCTGTTTCATTCTAGAGTCGTTCTTGGGAGCGGAAATCTTTCTCATGGCAATACACTTATTCTTCTTTTCCACCTCTTTGGCAAGTAGTTTAGTTTCATAGAAATCACTTGAAGTCATTTTGAAAACAACGAGCATGACTATGTATTTTAGCTAATCGATACCATCACCCCTACTTGCAGTCTTCTTTGTTGCATTCGAGACGGTACCGATCTGAGTTGGCACCAACCAACGCACGCAAAACAAAAAAAATACCAAATGGGCGACGACGTCGAGTTCGTGAACGACGACGATGACGATCCCGTTTACGTTCCATCGGCCGCTCCTACTCTCGACCACCCGTCTGTAGAGTCGTCGGGTGGGCGCCGGACGGAGCTATCTCGACGGCGCGTTTTGGCGCCCTCGTCGTTGCAGTCGTCCTCGCGGCAGTCGTCCTTGGGCTACTACGGCACGCTCTCCGTCAATGACATTGCGCATACATCACCAATACCGCCAGCACCACAACGGGCTACCAGCACCACCACCGGCAGCAGCCACGACGTGCTGGCCGAGAGTGAGACCACGACTCGTGCGGGAACATTGCCTGCTCGTCCTCCGCTTGTGCCGGCTGTCAAGACCTCCCCAGTACCAGTCGTCAACGCGACCAAGCACCCAAGATCATCAAGTTCGATCTCGTCTGATACTGGCGCCAGTGCGAGCGACGATCCACAGGGCGTGGCGCCAGTCTACACCAATGGCGCCAAAACCAAGCACCGCGGATTCCCCAAGCCAGCACGTTCGTCACGGATACCGCAGCCCAAGAAGGCGACAGACGACGATGATGACAATGATGGTGATGATGATGATGATGATGCTGACCACGACCACGACCACGACCACGACCCGGAGGAGAAGGAGCCAGCCGAGGAGATGAGCAAGGCGATCAACGTGCCGGACGACGAAGAGGGATTCTTCTTTGTCGAGTGCATTGTGGATCAGCGCGACGAGGCAGACGGGCCGCGATACTTGGTTCGGTGGCAAGGCCACGGGCCAGAGTATGACACCTGGGAGCCAGCGTCCCATCTGACCGAGTGCGCGGACAAGATTGCTGCCTTTCGTCGTCGGAAAGCCCAGCAGTCGAAGCGAAGGTCTCCTGCGCCAGCCCACCCAGACGCCTCGCACACTGCCCTGCAGTCTGGTCGCGCGGCGGATCCCACCGAGTCGGCATCCATGGCCTCTCTACCGTCATCCCACCGAGATGAATCCGGAATTTCTGGTCAACACTCAAGCCCCATTCCTGTTCCCCGATTGAGCAATGCAACATCCGCCTTGAGTGTAAAGCAGGAGGCTCCTGCTATGGACACTCCCGAAGTGACAGTACGGTCTGGTCGGGGCCAATTTTCGGTGCTGCAGCGCGGGCGGCCCCGTCTGCCAGCATTTGTCAGTACTACAACGGAACTCCCACGAATCGCGTCGTCAGATAGCGTTTTGACGCCAACCCTGGGCTCTGCTGTTGGCGACGCCGCAGAACACCAGAGCACGACCCAGTTGGCCAGATTCCCCACCACCAAGTCGGAGCCTGCACCACAACCACCGCAACAGCAACCACAAGAAGCACAGCAACCGCAAGAATCACAGCAACAACCACACTGGCCAGTCGAGTCTTCTGATGCCAGCACCGCTCCTATGAGCGGCTCAGCGACCCTGCTCTCGCCAACACCGATGGCAATCGACCCACCTCGGCAAACCAGCACTCCAGCCAACCCCGAACCGTCGCCTGTGGAGACCGCGCAACTACAGTCTGCGATATTAGAACCGGCCCACGTTGTTTTCGCAGATATGACTTCGAGCCGTTCGTTGTTAATCTCCACAGAAGACGACTCTGACGGTGCTTTTTTGTTCACCGAGCTCTCAGTCGACGAGGACGAGGATGCGCTTTTGGAACCTCCATTTGCGTTGCCTGTCAATGATGCACGGCAGCTGGAGATTGTCGCAACCGGGGGCGACTCGGCCACGGCGTTTGTTTTCACCGATCAAACGAGCGAAGATCAGGAACAGATGCACTCTACAGACTCGAGTGCGCTTCATGACAGCGGAAATCTGCAATACGACCTACCTGTCGAAGCTGACGCGCAAGAGCAAACTTCTTCCGCACCGGACGCAACAGTCTCCGAGCCGGTGCCAATGGACGATGGCATACCTGCAACAGATTCCGTGTCGGGTATTGAAAGTGGAAATCTGCAAGCTGCTGCTGCCATGCCTTCCACAGCTGGCTCCACGCCGCCGGTGCCAATAGATACTGGAGTATCTACGAAAGATTCTGCCTCTTGGAAACGTAACAGCCCTGCAATTTCAACGAAAACAACAGCGGAGCATGACTTCAAGGCAGATCCCTCAACTGCTTCCGCAGTTCGACCAGCCATTTCAGCGAAAACAACCGCAGAGGTTGTCATTAAGACCGAGAGCTCAACTGCTTCCCTCGACCCTTCGCGTGCCGCAAAACCCGACACACCACCATTGGCCATGAACAAGTCGTCCGGCCAAAAACCTCCGACACCAGCCGCCGCCGCCCAACCGTCGTTTTGGAGCACCATGTTTCAGCAGTTCTCAGCTCCGCTTGCGAGCAGCCCCACGGTTCAGCCAGCAGACGCCCTTCCATCCTTTCGTTTCCACACTCCTGCTACACAGGTGCCGGCCGTTAATGGCCCGGCCCAACCCTCCAGACAAGATTCGACAGAAACTTTTCAACGCGATTCGACAGAGTCGTCGAGCAGCGCCGCTGCAAAAAGTTCCAACACTCGAGCGAATGCTGACCAACAAACCTCGCGATACGCGACCAGGAGGTATTGGCATCCTGTGCGACTGACGGGGACTGAGCTGGGAAAATCCATTGATTACAACAGTTATTGTTTTCAATGCTTGACGTCGAGCTATACCGTCCGGCTTTGTTTCTCTTGCGACCAGAACTTTCACCCGGAATGCTTGGGTCTGACGGACAAGTCGACTCTCGAAAAGTGTGCGTTCTGCATCTCGAAAAGCCACCGATGCACGACGTGTCAACGGAGAGGAACCGACGACCAGCCCGTCGTGCGGTGCTGGCTCTGCCCTCGCAGATTTCACAACCGTTGCACCAGCCCGTCGTTTCGGCTAACCCCAGGGGGCGGATTTATTTGCGATAGCCATCACTGTGCCGTCTGCAAGTCTGAAACTCTGGACCCTTCGATCGACGACACATCGTCGGATTTGACAACTCGCGAGTATCGAGACCTGGAACCATCGAGTACACCCGGACATAACCAGCATCTTGTGGCATGCGTCGTTTGTGGTGATGCATACCACGAGCGGTGCCTTGAGGCCTCTGCTGGATTGAGTCAATCCAGACGCCTGAATGTCGATGCTGTGGTTTGCCAAAACTGCGCGCCCCGCTGGGATGGGCAGCTTGCATCAAAACGGTTGCCTTCCAACCGTGCCAAGAAGTTCAATGAGCTGGGCCTGTCCTTTGTCGAATCGCGCAAGGTCCTGCAGGCCAACGTGCTGACTTGCCTGGCGCAGCAAACCCGTGTCTCGAGTCACTCGTGTCTCTTGGCGTGGAACAAGACTTGCGAGCAAGCCGTGTCCGCGACCCGGCCGCCATCATCATCGTCATCATCATCATCAACTGCTGGAACCAGCCGTCGTGCCTTGAGCATTCCCAATGCGTCTGAAAGTGCTGCTGTTGACAAAGGGTTCACAGCCTCTTCCAGCGCCGCTTCAACTTCCGCCTCCACCACCTCGGAGCTCAGCCGGCTGTTGTCAACAAGTGCACTTGACCTTCCGCCATCCTTGCAGCTGAGCCCGTCAGAGTTCTCAGCCAAAAACCTGCCATTGTCGCTGGGAACGCCCACCTCTTCTGCTGCGCTAAGTGAAGGAGACATTTTCAACGTGGTCGATCGTCGTTTGGGCGAGCGCCATCGTCTGCTGACGGACGAACCCTCTTCGCCCCTGAGCCGGTCTCGACGATTGATTTCAACTTTGGGCCAGTCGTCCAACCACAACTTGCCCCCATCCTCGCAAGCCGACAAGCGGCACGAAAGTTCTGCAGTTTCCGCAACCGCGGTTCCTGACGATGCGTATGAAGCCTGGTCCTTTCATTCGAGCAGCAGCAGCAGCTCTCCCAAGCACAGTTCAGCACAGTCACGGCGTGCCGCTCCCACGCGACTGGGCAAGTCGTCAAATGCTAACACGCCGGCGGGCTCGGATGGAGAGGCTGATGGCAGGACTGGACTTGGACCGGGAGTTGACGGCACCTTCCACCGCAACCAGCTGTACGACGAAGAGCGAGGCACCAGGCGTGTCGTCGTGAAATCCGAGGGACAGATCGATTCACTCGCTACTCCAGCCACGCTGGCCGTGTCCCGTGCTCCCACTCATCAGGAATCGGTTGCAGACTCAATGTCTGTCCCTCCTTTTGCCTCTGCCCCTGTCGCGCCTTCAGCAGCAGCCCCTTCAGCAGCAGCCCCTTCCGCATTCACTGCCGCATTGCCCGTGTCCGTGTCGGTAGACCCTTTCCCCCCGATGACCACTGCAGCTGTTGCTGGTGGGCTCCCCCAGCCCCAGCATCCTGCCATCCAAGTGTCCGAACTAGCCCAAGTGGTGCAAGCGCTTTCTACAGGCTGGCGAGCACCCAACCCACCACTTCCGGCCGAATGGAGCACTCAGCGTCTGATACAACACCAGCAGCAGTTGCAGTTTCGGTTGCAGCAGCGGTTTTTGCAGCAACGATGGCAACTTGAGCGCCAGAACGAGCCTGTACCACCGGAATTGGGCTCGTTTCTTCCGCCCTCTCCGCCCCCGTCTCGAGACAGCGCGTTTTGGCGGGCTCCCGCAGGCATGCCTCCAACGGAAGCCGAGCCTCCATCCCAGGAGGTCGACCATAAGCCCCCGGTCTCTCCAAGCCAAGAGAACCCGAATCACGCGGCAACTTTGGTGGTCACCGAGGCTTCCTCTTCGACCGACACGCCTGTCGCAGACATGAATCCTCAAACCGATGAACATGACGACTCGTGGAACGCGACACATGCGACCTCCACCGCACCAGCGGTCGTGTTCACACACGCCGATCGGCAAGCCGCGTTGGCACCGTACCAGGACATTTTGGCAAGCTCGACCGACTCTGACGGCAACCCCATCTCGACCGAAATGAAGCATGCTGCGCTTTATCAAGTCGTCAAATTCGCGTACTTTGGGCGATTGAACGGTCTTCCTCATACAGTGCATGTTCCTGCGATCGGCGAGTTCATCATCTTGCGGAGCATTACGCCCGTCATTGCCTGCATGAGGAGCATGGCTCCTGGCGGCAAACTCACCGGTTTCCTTCGCCTTTTCCCGACCTTTTTTTCCATCAACTTTCGCAATGCTCAAAGCGTGACTGTTTCTCGGGACGCCTATCTGCTCGCGAAGCGAACACTACGAGACGACGCCAAAACTGCCAAGGCGTGCCTGGCTGGGTACCGCGTCAAAAGTCGCGTCCGCTACCAACTTCAAATGAATGCATCACCCAAGGCCAACAAGCAGCGTCCGTCGAGTTACGGAGTGAATTCTGGTCACCAATCCCAATCCTACACCACCGGATCCTATCAACAGAGCCAAGGCCCACCCCGTCGTGCCCATGATACTTCTGCACCCATTGCCACCCGTCTGGCTGCTCACATCCCAGTGCGTGATCAGCCCTCGCCGAGAGTGACTGCGCCACCGCTTTCGTAAGTTTTTGTTGTTGTTGTTGTTGTTGTTGTTGTTGTTGTTGTTGTTGTTGTTGTTGTTGTTGTTGTTGTTGTTGTTGTTGTTGCAACGGCGATGGTCACAGCTGCGAGGAGAGTTTTCTGACCTGTGGTTTTCGAAACACAAAATCCGTGGTACTGTTTTTTTTTTTTGGTCATTGCAGGTCGCACCAGCGCGGGAGGTCGAGCGAAGCTCCACTCGATCGACCACGGCGGACCTTTTCCGACGGCCCTGGTGCGTCCGATCCCGAGCACAGCCCCGATCGAGACCCCGCCCGCAAGCAAGGACGCCGTTCCTAAGACGACAGTTCCGAGTTCCGATCCGAAATTGCAGTTTGCGTGCTGTCTTTGCTACTTGTACTTTTGACCCCAGTCCAATGTATTGTATCTCCTTTGTTACTGTGTATCATCCTGTGGACTGCAATTCCCACTCGTGTTTACAAGCAAGGAGGTTTGGTAACAAGTGGACGACAGCGACAACAATGCCTCCAATCTCTCTTTAGGGTGTGTTTCATTTTCCGTGCAGTGTGTAAATTCTTTGCTGAATTTTCCAGGTTGACTTCATTCCTTGTTTTTCTTCTCTGTTTGTTTTTTCGTAAGTGATTCAACGGTGAACACCGAACGACACGGCGATTTTCATGCTTGCTGACCTGGCTTGGCGTTGTATGTGTTTTTCTCTTTTGGTTCTCGAACCCAGCTCGACTGGGACAGCAAGCAAGCTCAACAGCCCCTCCTCCACCCCAAGAAACAAAACCAACAACTCCACTCCACTTGACCAACAAAACATGGCTGATGCGACTGTGCGCGAGTGGTTTCTCGGCGTGCCCATCATTACTCGGGTCTGGTTTGCAGCAGCGATGGGTCTGACGTTGGTCGCAAACTTCCACCGTCCGCTCATGTTCTACATGTATCTGGACTACTCCCAAGTGTTTTACCACTTTAACGTAAGGCCCATGTCAGCGTGGGAGGGAGGTGGGGGGGGAGGAAAGAGAGTGTGTGAACACTGTGGGCAAACAGCAATTTTACACTCGGGGTAGCTGTTCGCGCCGAGTCAACCACCCCCAACAACACAACACAATGATTGACGTTGTATTGGCCTTGTAACACTGTTCTGCAAAAACGCGTTGAGCAGTTCTGGAGGCCCGTGACGAGCGCCTTCTTCTTGGGCAAGCTCTCGTTCAGTTTCCTGATGAGCTTGTACTTTTTGTACAAGTACTCGCGGACTCTGGAAGAGCAGCACTTCCTTGGCCGCAAGGCCGAGTATGCGACGCTTGTTGGATTCATCTGGCTCGTGCTGTTGGTACGTAACTTGAGGATGGGTCACTTTGCACCACTTTTTCTGCTTGTTTTGTTGGTTGCTGATTTGCGTTCTGCCTTGTGTACAGGCCCTCGCTCCAATCCTCAACATGCCTTTCATCGGCCTTGCCGCGATCTACTCGCTCATCTATGTGTGGTCGCAGTTCTACGCCAATGTCATTGTCTCGTTCATTTTTGGCATTCAATTCAAGGTCAGCAGTTTGCGTTGTGCTCGTTTCAACCTTTTGTTGAAACAGAAACCTTGGTTTCCATGCTTTGTGCAGTTTGAGCTGACCCCCAGTGTATCTTCTACTTCTTCTTGCTCTTGTTCTTGTTCTTGTTGGTGTCGACTCGATTGTCCTCTGCAGGCCATGTACTTGCCGTGGGTGCTCGCCGCGTTCAGCCTGCTGACTGGCAACTTCCCCTTCGACGAGCTTGTGGGCATCTTTGTTGGCCACGCATACTTTTACCTTGCCACCATCTATCCCCAGCGCTCTGGTCGGCAGCTGCTCTTCACGCCCGGCTTCTTGCTCAAGCTCTTCCCCGCCGAGCGCCCCACCGTCCAGGGCTTTGCTCCCGTCGGCCGCCGACCCCAAGATGTGGACAACAACATCCGACAAGACGGCCATGCCTGGGGCACTGGCAACACGCTCGGCAACCAGTAATTATTGTATGAGGGCGCTCTTTTTGGAAGACGCAGCGGTTTCTTGTTGCTTTGCTCTCCTTTGTAGTCATTAAAGTACCTACTCGCTTTGCATTGGCAGTTGAGCGTGAGTGCCGAGGCGTCATGTTTTTGGAAGAAGATGAAATTTCAAAGCATTGAATTTTTCTGGGCTTTTTTTTTGTTTCTTCATTGGCTTCCCTAATAACCGCCTTCAGCACTAGCATGAACGACGATTTCAGCATCTTGCTGTATCTCGCTTCTCTGATCTTTAAAAAGGCCCCACTCCAAAATTGGACGAGTTCAGTCGTTGCAGGTATTGTTATTTTGTTCATTGTTTTCTTTCATTTTCATTTTGTTCTTCTTTCGTTTTCCTTCGTTTTCTTTCTTCTTCCGCTTCCGCTTCTGCTTCCGCTGCTGTCGCCCTCCGCCACCCCCCTTCTTCTGCGACTGCAACTACTTCTCTCTTCCTCTTTCTTCTTCTTCTTCTGTCACTGCACTACTGCTGCTGCTATGGCCTGTGGCTGTGGCTGTGGCTGTGGCTTGTGATTTTTTTTTTGCTGATCTTTTCTTTTTTTCGTTTTTTGTTTTTCTCCGTTACCGTTTTTGTTTGTCTCTCTCGCCGGCTGGACTCGTGTCTGCGCCCCCTTGCAGCATCACGCACTCTCCATGCTCTATTTGCTTTCCGCCGCTCGCTTGTCTCCCTCGCGGCGTGCGTTTTCACTGCTGCGCTGCAGTCGAACGGGAAAAAAAAAAGCATAATGAATCAACCCGTGACCTTTTTTTTTTTTTTTTTTGTCATTGATGGTCAGCAGTTTCGCTTCTTCTTCTTCTCGCTGCTTCTCGCTGCTTCTTCCATCGCTCTGACTCTTCTCTCTCTTGCAACACGCTTCATCATCGCGCAATGTCATTGCCTTTTGGTCGTGATTTCGAGTGTTGATTGTTTTTTTCCGATGATTAGCTCTTTTTTTTTTCCACTTCCTGCTTTTTTTGGACGGTGACACAAACAAACACGAATTTATTTTTTTGTGGCTTTTTTTGTCGTTTTCTTTTGTGTTATTCTTCCGCCGCCTTTTTGCTTGTCTGCTTCTTTCGTCTTTGGCGTCGAGCCGCGCATCGTTCAACGGTGTCTCTTGTCTCGCAACAGCACGCCGACAAAACAATCTCCCTCCCTTCATTTCCTGATCATCTGAAAAGGCGTGATGCGTGACATTTCACAAAAAGTTTTGTTGCGCCATATTTTTTTTTTCCAAATGTTCAATTCGACTCATGACGCTTTTTGCAACTCGTGATTGGTTCTTTATTTCCTTATTTCTTCGAATGCATGTTTTTTTTTTTAATTTGCGCACTTTTTGTCTTGTCAACACACTCACTCTTCCTTTTTTTCTTTTTTGTTTATATCTGCAGAATACAAACATGAAGGTCGCTGTCGCCCTCCTTGCTCTCGCCGCTGTCGCCACCGCCATCCCCCTCAACATGGAGTTTGAGGCGTGGAAGCGCACTTTTGGCAAGTCTTACTCTGACGCTGTCGAGGAGATCAACCGCCGTGCCGTCTGGGAGGCCAACAAGATGCTTGTTGACGCCCACAACGGTGCTGGCATCCACTCGTACACTCTTGGCATGAACATCTTCGCTGACCTCACCCACGAGGAGTTCAAGCGCTTCTACCTCGGCACCAAGGTCGACCTCAACCGCCCCCGCTCCAACTTCTCGTCCACCTTCATCCCCACTGCCAACGTCGGTGCCCTCCCCGACTCTGTTGACTGGCGCACTGCTGGCATCGTCACCCCCGTCAAGGACCAGGGCCAGTGCGGCTCCTGCTGGTCGTTCTCCACCACCGGCTCCGTCGAGGGCCAGCACGCCCGCAAGACTGGCCAGCTCGTCTCGCTCTCTGAGCAGAACCTCGTTGACTGCTCCAAGGCTCAGGGCAACCAGGGCTGCAACGGTGGTCTGATGGACGATGCTTTCCAGTACATCATCACCAACAAGGGCATTGACACTGAGGCCTCGTACCCCTACACTGCCAAGGACGGCACTTGCAAGTTCAACGCTGCCAACGTCGGTGCTACCCTCTCCTCCTTCCAGGACATCACCCGCGGCTCTGAGTCTGACCTCCAGAACGCTGTTGCCACCGTCGGCCCCGTCTCGGTCGCCATCGATGCCTCCAAGAACTCGTTCCAGCTCTACACCTCTGGCGTCTACAACGAGAAGAAGTGCTCGTCCACCTCCCTCGACCACGGTGTCCTCGCTGCCGGCTATGGCACCTCCAACGGCACCCCCTACTGGCTCGTCAAGAACTCCTGGGGCTCGTCCTGGGGCCAGGCTGGCTACATCTGGATGTCCCGCAACGCCAACAACCAGTGCGGCATTGCCACCTCCGCCTCGTACCCCATCGTCTAAGCGTTGTTCCATCGCTTATTCGGCAAGCACTCGTTAGTTGAGTTTTTGCTTGTTTCTCTTTTTGCTCTGGAGATGACGAACTGGCTGTCTTTGTCTGTTTTGTTGTTTTTTTTTTGATGCAAATAGAGTACTTTTTTTCAAACCCTTGTTTTGTTTTCTGTCGTTGAGAGTCGAGAGCAGAAGAGAGTGAAGAGGGAATGAATGAAGCAATTTTTTATGTATTTTTTTCTCAAACACCAAGGCCATTTAGAGAGCGACTTCGGGCTGCTGGGTCATGAGGATGCCGAATCGCTTCTTGAGAGTGACACGGTGGCGCGAATACTTGTCATCGGGCGAGAAGCGAGCTGCGCGAGAGAGAACGGAAAAAAAAAAAAAAAAAGTGAGCGAAATCAAAACTCAGCACAATCCACAACCAGAAAGGATCGGCGGCACAACTCCACTCCAACGACCCGTCTGAGAGGCGCAGAACTTACCAGGGTGTGCCGACTTTGTTGGTGTGCCATCAGGAGCGGTTTTCTGTGACGCAGAGTCAAAAACGACAAAAAAAAGATGAGAAAATCATAGACTTGAACGAAACGAGACGAGACGAGACGAGAGTGTCTCTGTGGGCTGAAGCACGAAGCTGTTGGCCTTATTGATCTACAACCGAGATCTGAGCGGCGACAGGCTCCAGCCACCACCCAGCAAAGCGACAAAGGCCATTGTGCCATGATTGTTTGCAATGGACGCTCCATACAACGTGGGCCTTTTTTTTTTTTTTTTTTTTTTCCCTTCGTTTTGGGTGACTTTCCATGGCGCTTTTTCTGCCATTCCACTGCTTTGGCACGGCCATGCACCGCGACCCCGATCTGACGTCTCCCGACCGTCGGGCAGTCTGCGGGACGAGACGGCGAGCGGCCGAGCAGAAGGCAGGAAGGGCGAAAGAAGAGTAAAGGGAAAGCATGGCTTTTTTTTCCCTCTTTTCTTTGCTTTCTGGTTTTCCATTGCATCCCCGTTCGCTCTCCTTGGAGTCTCGCTTCCATGATCCAAGTCCCAAATAGACACAGCAAGCGTCTTGCTGAAGGGCGGGCTGCTGCTGTGAGGAGAAGGAGGAGGTACCTTCATGGTGTATTGGCGCTTGCCATTCTCCTCGTAGTACATCAAGTACATGGCTGTTTTGCAATAGGAAAAAGTTAGAGAGAGCGATCGCCACATTCGTCCTCCGACAAAATACAATGCGATTGGTTAAATGATTCAAAGATCACTCTCTTTTTGCTACGGCTCGAGCTTTTTGAGTGTTTTTGGGGAAGCTCAGAAAATGGCACACAAGCGAGACGCTCGATTCACGCTGGACTTGGCGCGCACTCTGCCGCAGGACTCGACTGCCACGGACGCATCTGGCAGCAGCAGCAGCAGCACGAGCATTAGCACCAGCAACAACAGTGGCAGCGGCGAGCTCCTCAGTGGCTACGACGCCACGTTCCGAGGCTCAGCGGTGAGAAAAGCGCGTTTCTCGAGAGTTGCTGCTTCACTCTACTCTGGCTTGGCCCCCCCTCCGCCTCCTCTTTTGGCGGTGGTTTGGCATATGAATCCTGTAGAAGAAATAGAGACAGACCTGCACACGAGCCGAACAGGTCCCCCGCTTTTGTCGTCGCTTTGTTCCGCCAGCTCACCATCCCCAAAAGACCTTTCCATCGCCAGCTTGGGTTGCTACATCTGCAAGCTCACTCACGTCTGTGACTGCTTCATGATTGGATTGTGTGAGCACAGGATGCACGCACTGCTCGAAACCCAGAGGCCCTCGCACAGCTCAAGTCAATGGTACGGCCGTGTTCATCACGATGACTATCTTCCAGTTGAGCGTTTCCTCACTCGCTGCCTCTTGACACAATGCGATTGCAGAAAGCATGGGAGATGGCTCTGGCACCGGCAAAGTCAGTCCCCATGAACGGATTCATGATGTGGATGGCTGGCAACTCGATTCACATTTTCAGCATCATGATCACCGTCATGATGCTCATCACGCCCGTCAAGGCAATCTTCTCGACTGGAACCAGTATGCCTGTCGTTCTTTGTTTTTTTTTTGGGGGGGCACCTTGTGAGAGATTAGGGTTGTGGTATTGCAACAGCACCCTCACTTTTTTTTTTTGTTCTGACAGCTTTCGCCAAGCTCACGGAAGATGGCAAATCCCAGCTCCTGCAGCAAAAGCTCGTGTTTATTCTGGCAAACTGCCTTTCTATCGGCATGGCCATGTACAAATTCTCCGTGCTCGGTCTGCTTCCAACATCCCCGTCCGATTGGTTGTCCTTCCTCGATCCCAAGCAGGTTTGGCTTGAGCTTGTTTTCGTTGGTGTTGTCTGCTTGTTTGCTACTTTGCGACCTCATTCGACCTCGCCATTTTGTGCTACAGATCTTGGAAGTCTCTGTTGGCAGCACGGCTGCTGCGCCGATGTGATTTGCGTTGCGGCTTTTGGACAACAAAATGTTTCCTGGATGTACATCATTTTTTCAATTTTTTTTTGGCGTTTTAACATGTTGGCGACGAGAGTTTCACACACAGTCAACGGGCAATCTTGAAACGCAACAGCACCAGGCAGTGTTGTTGGGCAAAAAAAAAAAGGTCAACACAGCTACTTTGGCGGCTGTTCAATGGTGCGTTTGACCATTGTGACAATATTTGGAACCTAGCAACCCAACCCCAATCCCCCCCACACACACATCAACACGACATACAAGACAAAGACACATCAACAGAGCAATATAGACAACACAACAAACAGAGACAAGAAGACAGCAAAGCAAGGGGTCAGGGTCAGTTTCAGATTGCCTCAAAAACCAACACAGCATGATGCAGTTTCAGGCATCGGGTGAGGTGATGACGACGCGCGCGCCTGGTGGGATGGTGATGGTCTGTGGGACTGCACTCGAGTTGGTGATGGTTGCCTCAGATGGCGATGGGGCCGAGGCAGTCTGCTGCTGCTGCTGCTGCTGGTGGTGTTGCTGTTGCTGCTGCTGGTGGTGTTGCTGGTGCCATTGCTCCCAGCGACCAACGCGCTCGTGCATCGCATCCAGCCACTCGTGTGCCGTCGCGGCTGCAGTTGCCACCGACTGCTGCTGAGCAGGGCTCGGTGGTGGCAGTGGCGGTGGTTGCGAGCGGTGGCAGCTCGTTGCAGCAGCATCACCATCGCGCTTTCGGAATACCTGGAAGTTCTGGGCAACGTAGACGCCAATCACCGTTCCGAGCACAATGCCAAGCTGTACAAGACGAAAACAAGCAGCATAATAAAAGTAAGAAAACACACACACATATACTAGCAGGGTGGAAAAAGCATGGTGTTTGGGAGGATGAATCCGAAGCTGGACGAGCTGAAAAGAGAGAACGCTGCTCAGAAATTCAAAAGAAACCGCCAAGACAGACGCAGCGTTGACCTCCGCTTCGAACCCACCCACCTTCCAACCCATCAAAAGCCCATCTCCAGCATCATCGTGCGAAACAAAAAAATAAGATATGCAAACACGGAGGAGCGACTTACGCCAAAGCGGCCTCGGGGGCGAGCGTGGTAGTGGTGCTCCATTTTGAATGGCCGAGAAGAAGACTGGGCTGCCGCTTTTGTCGCCTCCGACCACTTGTACCAAGCTTCGTGCATGTTGTTGTCTGCGTTTCTTGGAGGAGAAGGAGAGGACTTGCTGTTGTGGTTTTGGGAGATTGGAGGCGTTCGAGTGTTGCCGTTCAGAAGCGAGCGTTGCAAATCGTCAAGAAGCTGGATTCCGGTGACTTGGAGATTTGTAGCGCGAGCTGAGAGGTGTATTTGATGTTATGAAACGCAGCTAAGGTTGTCAAGCGTCGCAACGGTCAGGTAACTGTGGTTGAAGCTGACGAGCCGAGGATTGTTGCGTTTTGTGCTGGAAGTTTCACTCGGACGAGGTCGAGCGAGGCTTTTGGTATATTGCAATGAGCTCAAAGGAGGAGTGATGGGATGTGAGATGCCAAAACGCGGCGCTTAAATTGTCAAACGCCTTGTCTTGGCGAAGTTTTTGTTGCTTTGTGTCGGGCGATGTTTGATTTGTCTTGGCGAGTTTTCGGATTTGTTCCGCACAACCCCGCCAAGACAACTCTGAGTGAAACACTCGGCACCTGCCAAGACGGCACAACTATGGCCTAGACAACTCTGAGTGAAACGTTCGATACCTAGCCAAGATTGCCAGAGGGCATGTTTGAAACACGGCGCAATTTGGAAACCTGAGACTGCGAGTTTGACGCGTTTCATGGTTTTCTTCTCTAATCGTTCAAACCCAGTACAGTACATGTATCTTTGATATGTAGTTTTAAAATAAAAGAGACAACAAGGCAACGCGTCCTCGGTCAACACAACAAGTTTGAATCGATTATGATCAGAATGTTCCAATCCCAGCTCGAAAGTGGTCGAGCACCGCCATCCATCACGCAGTTCCAGATCTGCTGCGCTGTGACACTGACACTGCAGACCTACAGTGGTGGCAGCATGCAAATCGAGTTGAATGCGTACTCGGCGAGCAGGCAAATGGACGACGCCTGCGGGTGATACAAGTCGCCTTGGATGAGGGGCTCTCGCTTGGCAGCATTCCATCCGCCAAGAAGGTTGAACTGGTCGAGAAAGTGCCAGCCCGCGTTCTGAACGAAAACGTCGTACGCAATGTCGTTCAACGCGGAAATTTTGCCAACCGTCATTTCAGCACGGCTGGGATCTTCCAGAGGCAGTCGATCGGATGTGGGGGTTGTCGACCGCCACACCATCGCGTTGGCCGACAGCTTCATCTCGTTGTGGAAGAACGAGGGCCACTTTAAAAGTTGCTCGCGGTATTGAGGCAGCGGAACATCGCGGGAATCCCACAACCCCACATTGACCAGAACGCGGTCTGGCTGGCGATAAAGCAAGCTATCAGCACCCAAGCTTTGCCGTGCCAGCAGGCGAAGGCGGTCTTCCTTCGGGAGTTGCAGTCCCACTCTGAAATTGTCAATCAAGTGAGCGTCGGTTGTTCCGCCGATGAAAATCTGTGTCATGAGGATCTGGCCGAATGCCAGGAATTCCTTGTTTCTGCCAGCGTGCAATGCATCATGTGGTGAGACTGAGCACCAACCAAGCAAAACAGCGGCAAACAAACAAAAAAAAATCGAACAAAAGCAAAAGGCCGTCCGCTCTTACTCGTAATGTGGCGCAATCGAAAACCGATTGTGCCTGTCTCCCGACATTTCGAGCGGTTCAAAGACCTCGGGACCAAGCAAGAGAGCGGTTCTCTCAAACATTTTGCGAGTGACAGAGTCGCCAATAAAGACAATCCACTTGTTCTGGCCGGAGCTCGTCTGGATAGCAGCCCGCGATGGGCCGGATTTCAGTCTCACACACGTCCTGACTGACTGTCGAGTTGACTGCAGACGGATCGTGCCGCCTGTCTGGCGGGCGGTCGACGCATGGCGCAATCGCAGTGTCGCACTCGGGCGATCTGAGCCCACAGGACTCTGCGTGCCACTGAAGCTTCTTTTGCATGAGGGCAGCCTGCTGAGCCTCCGCATCGAGAGCAGCACCAGCAGCAGCATCAGCATCAGCAGCAGCAGGAATCGCAGCAGGAATCGCAGCATCAGCAGCAGCAGCAGCAGCAGCAGCAGCAGCAGCAGCAGCACTGTCGTCGGTTCCGTGGGCGTGCTCCTCAACGTCCTTGCGGTCGGGCTGTTCGGTCGGCACCACGACTGGCACAACTGGTAGGTCAGGCACGACCGTCATCACAGTCACCACAGTCACCACGGGCACGACTGGCTCGGTCGACACTGCTGGCCATGCTGCTGGCCGGCTTGCAAACGCGAGCAGCAGGCAGCCGCCAACGAGAACAGCAGCAGTCAGCGTGCGCCTTGAAAACCGCATCTCAGAAAAAAAAACCAAAACTGAGACTGAGCGTTCACAACATAAACAAACAGTCTCAACGATCAAAACTCAAAACTCACTCGCTCAAGCTCAACAGACGCACGGCACTTTGCATTGAGAGTAGCGTCAAAGTCAAGTCGCTTCTTCGTTGCCTCAACTCAAAGGCTCAGTCCTTTGTTCTTGCTGTTGTATGGCGTCGCGACGATCGGTCAGAGTTGCCGTTCAGCTCAGTCTGAGCGAACAGCGCGCCAAGGAAGCTGCTGCACGGGTGAGGAAATTGTATTGAACGAGAGAGAGAGAGAGAGAGAGAGAGAGAGAGAGTGTGTGTGTGTGTGTTCAGGTTGCTGAATGAACAACCGACCGAACCATTGACATTTTTGACCGTAGGCCGCCGCCGAAGCAGAGCAGACCAAGCAGAAAGCACCGACGTCAAAGCATGTCGTGCAGCCAAGTAAGAGCGAGCGCGAGGCAGCCAGAATGGCAGAACGGCAGGACGACGCGGTCGAGCTCGAGGCGAAATTGGACGCATTGGCAGACCTCGTACGAACGAGCTACACTGGCGCAGGTAGGTTAGAAGACTGGCTATAAGCTCGGCTAGGCTAGGCTGGGCTAGGCTGGGCTAGGCTAGTTTCGGAAGGCGTCACGCCGGAGGTCGTCCCCATGCTAAAATTTGGCGCCCTTTTGGTTTTGACAGGTATCAGCACGGTTTGCTCGTTACCAGATTATCGCGGACCGGACGGCGTATGGACGCGTCTCAAGCAAGGGTTGGATGCGCCTGAAATGACCGTGCCAATTGTCAGTGTTTGCATGGTCTTGTCGGGAAGTCCATCCGATCGCACTTTGCTCAACCAGTCTATCTCGCAGAGCCAGGTTCAACCCTCCGACACCCACATGGCTCTTGCCACGCTCGTCCACAAGAAGATTGTCAAGCATGTTGTCTCTCAAAACTGCGATGGGTTGCATCGGCGCTCGGGAATACCTCAGGAGCGACTTTCCGAGATTCACGGGAACACGTTTGTAAGGACGCTGGTCGCATCGCAGCGGCCTGCCGAGGCGTATTTGCTGACTCTTCGAATCTCTTGCCATTACTGACCCGTTGGTGTGGTAATGCCTGCCTGCCAGATTGAGGTTTGCACCAACTGCCGTCCGCAACGGCTGCATCCACGCGAATTCGATGTGACTTGGCTCACAAAGTACAAGCAGCACGAAACAGGGCGGCTATGCACGGTATGCCAACAGCCCCTTGTTGACACCATTGTCCATTTCAAAGAACTCGGGGGAGAGCGGGCCCCGCAAGTTTTGAACTGGTCTGCAGCCATGCGTCAAGCAGCGGACGCCGACACCATCATTTGTCTTGGCTCAAGTTTGGCAGTCTTACAGCATTACAATGACTTGTGGAAGCGAAAAAAGGCCGTGCCACTGGTCGCAAATGCCAATAGCGGCAATTCCCAGGAGACCTCTCCTGCCGATGCTCAGCCGGCCTCAGCAACACTAGCAACAGCAACGTCGCCGTCTGCTGGAACGGAGCCAAGTCAAGCCTTGTCGGAAGTCGACGCACCGCCAGTGGCAAATAACACCAACGTGAAATCTGAAGCAACACCGGAACTCGGCTCGCTAACTTCCGATGACCCGCTTCCCGTCGACAATCCGTCGTCATCTTCCGATGGCACACCTTCCGAGCCTCAGCCAGGCTCGTCCGAACCTAGCAGCTCTCAAGCCGAATGGTCTGACTCTTCGACATCCGCTTCGCAGGCCAGTTCTTCGTCCCTTTTGCCATCCGAAAGGACAACCCGGCGGCACCGACTCGCCATTGTTAATCTACAATGGACACCAAGAGACCGGTACGCAGACATTAAAATACACGCCCGCTGTGATTTTGTCATGGCTGGGCTGATGCAGCGACTCGGGCTTGTCGCCAGTGTTTATTCCCGCGACAAGGACCCGCTGTTCCGTACCTGTATTCCTTTGACAGCGGCTGAAGAAGCCTTGGTTTGGCGAGATGTGCAAGAGCGGCTGTCTGAAAAGCGGCGTCACGAGAGCGAGAGCGAGGCTGTTGCTGCGACCGAATCGTCACTTGCTGCATGGCAGCCCAACACTGAAAAATCATCCTCAACCAACAGTCTCATGCTCGAGTACCAAACGCTACAACAGTTGCTTGCACAGCCGCTTTTGCACGATCCGAGTGTGATCAGCGAGGCGGCAACTCGCTTTCAAAATGTCCAGCTGCAACTGACGGCTCTCGCTCCGAATCCCAGTTCGCTGGGCGTCGGATTCCTGCCGCAGGAGACAGGAAACACCGTCAGCTTTGGTGCTGCACCAGGATCTTCATTTTTAGCATCTGCCGTCGTCCCATTGGCTCCGGCTTGGCTCGGGTCGACGGTTAGCCGGAAGAAGCCTCGTCTTGAACCGAGTTAACAGTGGAATTCTCTCTCAAGCATCCTGCATACAATCTACATGATTGGTTGATTAGTTGGTATTGCTCTGGAGGTCACCCCCCAATACACTTGAAATTACAGTAAATTGAAAATTACACGTTCAGAAAAAAACAAACCCAAAAAAACTAAATGCCAAACCCAAAACACCTATCGAGAAGACCACTTGGAGTAAGCAACGGCGACAACACACACCGCAGCCGTCCAAGTAATTCCACGTCGAAATTGAGCAAAAATGGAGCGATGGGTGCCGATTTGACGTTCCAGAGGCGATGTCCAGGGACGACGCAGGGAGGAAATGGACTCTGCCACGGCCAGGCCGCTCCGTGCGGCATTCTCGAGAAGAGGAATTCCAGGCAGACTGTATGCGCCGCAGTACCAAATGTTGGAGCGTCCTTGGATGGAGCGGAGCACTTCGAGGGCATGCGCGGTTTTGAGCGTGACGACCGGCCGTTGGAAGTGTCCAGTGGCGACCAGCAGCTCAGGCTTGGGCTCGAGCAGCGGATTCCATGTTTGGAAGACGTGATCGTTTTGATCAAGCGTTGGCTGGATGTAGTTTTGCCACGCCGTGCACATGACCTCGCCACCTGCAGGAGTGACAAAAATGTTCATCGGCGACCAGTTGGCCGGCGACGCGGGCATCAGTCCCCGATCACGGTGCAACTTGACGCACGTGGTCTCATAGTTGATGCCAGACAAGGCGACGCGCTGTTCCTCTGTTGGTTCCTTGAGGATTTGAAGCGCATGGTTGGCCTGGGTGCCCAGGACGACGTGATCGAAATGGAGTGTTTGGCCGTCGACCTCCACATTGACGCGACCCGAGCCGTCGGGGGTTGGGTAGACGGCAGTCACTTTGGTGCCCAGATGCACCTTGTCCAGGTGCCGCGCCAGGCGATTGACAATATCACGCGTACCGCACACCGATCGCTTCACGCCATTCCCCTGCAGTGTCAAGCAGAGCATAAACTCGACAATGTCATGCAGGGGGTAGTTTCTGACCGACTCGCATGTGCACGTGCAAATCACTAGAGAGAGAGAGAGAGATGACGAGTGTGGCGAGATGGTGAGAGGCGATAGCAAACACAAAAACGGGAAAGACGTCAGCAAACACAAAAACGGAGACGGGCCACAAAACACACCACCCCGCCCTCAACAAGCTACAAGTTACAAAAAAAAAGGCAGCATACCTGCAAACATGGGAATGAAGAAACGATCTGAGAAATCCTCCGAGTACTTGTTGGCGACGAGGAATTCACCCAGAGTAATCCCGTGGGTCTTGCCGGACAAGAAGGCTTCGCGAGTCTGGCGCTTAAACCGGAACATGTCGATGGCAATGCGCCAGAAGGAGCGTGTGAGGAGGAAGCGTGGCGAGATCATTGGCACCGACCACGGTCCGACGAGCAGATTGAAGAACTGGAAGTGCAAGTCGTCGTCCGCGTCGTTTCGCGCAGCAGCAGCAGCAGCAGCAGCAGCAGCAGCAGCAGCAGTAGCGCTAGCGGCATCCGTTGAAGACGAGCCCGTTGAGCTGGTAGCGGTGGTCGCGTCGGCCGCCTGCGCTTCTTCGGCAGCAACTGCTGACGCGGGCAGCGTGAGGTAGGTTGTCGCGGCGTTCGAAGTAAAGAACGGAATGCCAATGTGAGTGTACAGTGAGATGATTTGCGTGTAGAACTGGTTGACAAAGACGCGCGGCGGGATGTCGACGACGGCGTCATGAGCACCGACGCGGAGGTCGACCGCGTGCGCCCCGAGGCCCAGCGCGTGCTGCGACTCGAACAGCTCGACGTGGATGGGTCGCGCACTACTCGTGGACGTAGCAGTAGTTGTGCTTGCCATTGGTGCGGTCTGGGTCGCCTGGGCCTCGGTGGCCCGCTGCTCAGTGTCCAGCTTGAGCAGCCACGCTGCAGTCAGTCCCGCCATTCCGCTGCCAATGATGGCGACGCGCAGCGGCTCCTCCTTCTCCTTCTCCTCGTTCTCTGCCACGACGACGAGCTCATCGCGCGGGTGGTTGCGAGACACGGATGCTGCGGCGCCAGGCTGCGCACTTGCGTCGGGGCTGCTCGATGGCGCGGCGGATGGTGCCATCAGTGAAGTGCGGAGGATTCTGAGACAAAAAAATATGGATATCAAAAAAAGGAACAGTGGGGCTGTATTGCATTGAGCTGAGACATGTATGAGGCTGATAAGCACCACCATCAAGACCTGCTCATGCGTACAGCAGAGCGTTGGAGGGATTTTCGATCGAATTGTGAGAGGGCAAACTTTTGCCGTCAGGTTGCTTTTGACGGATCGCTTTGTGATTTTGCTTGCTTGCTTGCTTGCTGCTGTTGTTGTTGAAGGAAGGGCAGTGTTGATCGTGTTTTCTGCAACGGTACATGCACTGCTCGACAATCCAATGAGCTCCTTGAGCGTACGATGGATCCTTCGTGATTGAAACTCACAATCGCGGAAAATTTCATTCAGCTTGCGAAAGGACAGGCATTGGCTATCGTCTCTTGTCCCGTATATGTGCACTTGCTCGACGAATGCAACATGTTCAACGCAATTCACCAGATCGTTCTGTTGGGAGATGAGGGCGAGCGAGCAAACAAAATTCTCATCAACGGGATTTTGCCGGCATCCGCATCCGCTCGGTTTGTGATTTTTTGCACGTCGCTTCTCGCTCAATCACATCGACTTGCCAACTTGTGTGTGGCAGCTTTCGCTAGATCTTTGCTGGCCCATATTTAGGTCAAGAATCCAGTTTTTTCTTTTTGATTTTTCCACATCTACTTTGTGGGTATTTTTGAGTTTTTTTTTTTTTTTTTTTCCCCATTGTTGTGCGAATTGTTGGCATGGGTGTTTGCGCTCTCCCGCTCCATTTGGCTGAGATACCGCATGCCGTCTGTCGCTCACCCTTCGTGTGCTTGTGTGCCTGCATGTCTGGATGCTGTGTCTGCGATGTTTCACCGCCCGGGCCCCCCGCCAACCGCCGCAGATTTGCGGTAGTCGCCTGTGAGACGTAGCAAACCTCAAAAACAAGAAACGAAAAACAAAAAACATCCATTTTCAGTTCTCACCCTCATGTGCAATCTCTTCCGCAAGTTCTCCACGCCCCAGCGCGTCGTCCTGCACCTTGCATTGATTTTTGCGATTGCCTCATTTGCGGCATACGCGGCCGTGCAAATCCAGCAGTGCCGCGACGCCTATTCAAGCCCTTCCAACCGCTTGTTTGTCGACGAGGTGTCGGACTTTCCCTTCCCCAAGATTGCAGTGTGCACGCCGCAGACGTCTCCCGTCTTCTCTTTCGCGAACATGATTGTTGACTGGAACAATACCTGCAGCATCACCATCGACAATACGGCTCTCGATTGCCTGGCCCCGCCTTCTGCTGGGCTCAACAATGCCAACCTGACGGTGGAGAACCGTCAACTCTACGGCGGCCATTCCTGCATTGAATTCACTGCGCCCAACCTGGTCGCTCAACGATCTGACTCTGGATTCGCTGGAATGCTCATCAGCATTTTCCCAGCGGATGGAGTGCTTCCCACGCTCGACTCGCTGCAAGTGTACACCTACTTTGACGAGCCTTCGCCGCTTCGTCAGGGTAGCCAAGCCACATATGCTCCCCTTCCTCAAACAACATTCATGTCGCTCTATCGGCAGCGTCACGATCGCTCCGACGTTGGCGGCGAATCCGTCACGACAGTGCACTCATCCTCTAGAGTGTTCAGTTCGCACCGCAACATCTCCTACCCGCCCGACCACAGCGCATTCCCGTACCTCCTGTTTGCCGTCATTGACAACTTTGATGTCCAAGTCACGCAAGAGTACTACAGCTTCACCTGGGTCGACCTGCTCGGTTCTCTGGGTGGTTTTGCCGGCATCTGCGCCACATTTGTGTCGGTGATTGCTTGGTTGTTCAAAAAGTGCAGGCACCATCGCCCCAGCGATGCGGAGAAGGTGCATTCATCGCAGAGCGGTACTCCCATGTGGTCTCACTGAAATGCGCTGCCATGTCTGGAAAACGTTGCAGGTGTGGATAGAACCACACTGGGCTCAAAAGAGGGCGGGAAAAGAGCGCCAGAGACGCGCTGGAGGGTGAAAAGCCGAGGTCCAGGGTTTTTGGAAGGTTTGTGGATTTTTGCTGTTCACCCGTGGACACGAGCGAGCTTTCCCAATACTGTAGATCTAAAAAAAAAAAAAAAGAGAATAAAAAAAAAGAAAATTCAATGTTTGGTCGTGTCTCCCGCTCCGTTTGTTCACCCACTATGAGCATGACTGCAGAGCACGATTTTGCCAAGTGCCGAGTCAAAAATAGGCTGTTCTGAGAGCGATACTGTTTTTGAGCGAGGCAGTCTTTTTCTATTGATTCAACGCTTCCTTCCAGAATGCTGTCCTATGAGAGTATGACTGAGAGACAGCGCCAGTTGTATGACAGAGTCAAGAATGCGAGTGGAACGCTCTTGTAAGAGAGAAGTCCGAGTTGATTGGGAACAAAGTCTGATCGCGCGTGTGTACTGACGAACTGAATCTTCAGACTCGACCCCTACCACGCGAACGACCCCAACCTGCTTGGCGACGCTGAAGCACAGGCGATTGCTGAGGCACTCAAAGTGAACACGACGCTGATTGTGCTCAAGTAAGTCCCTTTACTTTGATGCATGTGAGTGGGTGAACCCGTAGAGGGCGTGAAGATTGCTCACTGGACGGACAGTCTGGACTATAATCAGATCGGCAATGCTGGAGCGAAGGCGATTGCTAAGGCGCTCAAAGTGAACAAGACGGTGAAGGAGATCTGGTAAGTTACTGTGCGCGTTGTTTGTCCAGACCATTGAGCCTGAGTCAGCCATTCCTTGCTACCTTCTCATTCTGCTCACCCATTGGGCAACAGTCTATTTTATAATTGCATTGACAAACGTGTTTTTCGAGCGGTCTATGAGATACGCAACGGCAAATGCAGCTCTGAGAATTTGTAAGCTTGTTCTTGCCAATCACAGCCATTGATGCTCGGAGAATGTTCCTTTCACCGACGGAATGGCCATACTTACACTTCGCTTGTTCATTGCTCAGCATCAACTGCCAGATCAACCCTCTTGCGTTTTCCTTACTTCCACGATTTGCGAGTGTTGAGGACATCCAAGAAGTGTTCCGCATGCTGACTAGCGGGTTGGAGCTGGAGAATCAGCCCGCGTCTCTCCCTGCACTACCAACCGAGATTGCTGAACTCATCATGGACGAAGCGCAATACTGGCAAAGCGCGCAGCACACCAAACGAAGAAATTTTCATATCGATGATCCCCGCTGGATTATGAAAGTCACTGTGCCTCAAGGAAATTCAATCCGTGTGAAAGCAATTCAAGTGCTTCGTGACTGGAGCGAGCGTCCCGACAACTCCGACGACTGTGTTTTCGATTTGACTGTCCAGGATGAACAAGGTGATGTTCAATACGAGTGTGCTGTGCACCCGACTTTCGTCAAATCAAACCTTGCGCTTGCGACAATCTGGCCTGCGAGTCATCCCATCCTCCGCCAAATGCGCGAGGGTTGGCAAGTTCAAGTTCGAGCCAGCAAGTTTTCCCTCGATGTGCTATTTGAATCGCTTTATGTCGGATATGTCTAATGGCAATCTTTGCAACGCACCACATCCTTTGGACGGACGATTCCCAGAAGAACTAGCATCGAAAAAACCCATACTGTATTAAATTTCAAGCAATTTCAGTATTCAATGTACAGTATATTTGCATTGATCATGTTGTCGGCAGTGCAGCAGACGCGGTCAACGGTGAGCGAGCAGCACCAACCCCGAACGCGACTCGCATCAGAGCACCTGCCACTTGCTTACTGATATGGCATGACTTGCTGTTGACCGAGTTGGAGTGACCGAGTTGGAGTGACTGCGCGTTGGAGTGAGACTTGAGTGAGAGCACATGCATTGAGGGAAATGGCAAAAAAACGCGAGATCTGTCCATTGTTCAGCTCCCCTACCACCACTTTCCCCCTCTTCAGCGTCCCTTCCACCGGGTCGATGAATGAAAGTGTGGCCTGAGCAGAAAGCAGCTCGTGGATGAAAGCGCAAAAGGCTTGGGGGAAAGCTGGTGGAGTGTTGTGTAGACCATCCGTCCTTAACCTTGCTCTTTGCTTGTGGTCGACGATTGACAGACATCGCTCATGCTGCGGCAAGCAGTGCGCACAATGACTACACACAAGCCGTACTTGGACGCCGTGCGCAGGCCGCAGCCGATCGCCATCACGCCAGACCCCGTCGATCCGCTGAACAACGTGCCGCCGCTCGACCAGCTCCCGCCTGGATCGACCTACATGGGCCTGTACGTCGTGCTGCCAGGACTCGCACGCACGCGTTTGCGCAAGTGCCCAATCGTGCAGACGCCGGCCTTCTTTGATCGCCTCAAGCGCGAGCGCGAGCAGGTTCGTGAGCTCAGGTCGGACCCCGAGCGCGAGCTTCGCGCACGCACTGGTCAAGGTGAGAAAGAAGAGGGCATTGAGCTGAGGAGACATTTGTGTAGGACATCGTGCAACATGACTTGACGAAAAAGCAACAAAAAAACCCCCACCAACACCAACCAACGATCTGACTTTGTTGACTCGTGTTTTCGTTTTGTCTTGCAGAAATCGTCCCATTCGACCAGCCACTCACTCAAACAACGTGGGCCAACTCCATTTCACGCCAGCTTACCTTGACGTTTGGCATTCACAACCGCATCTGGACCGATTTGGCCGAGAAGGTGCCCAAGCTCACTCGGTACCTCAAGGTCACCTACCCGGAGACCGCTATTGTCCACGGCAACCTGGTTCCTGCTGGCTTGGTAACCAATCACAGCGTCTATGCCCTGATGAAGGGGGATTGTGCGGCCACATTGGTGAATTTGTTTTGTTGACCTTTCTCGCCCTGCCAAATCTTCTTCAATCTTCGATCAGACGAGCTCTGCTCCGACTGTCACGTTCGAGCCCGAGAGTGGCAAATACTATACACTCATGATGGTTGGTCTGGATAGCAACATTTCGTCTGCCAACCACCAATACATGCACTGGCTCGTGTAAGTTTGCCTGAATCCTGTGGAGCGCACGTTCCGCTTTTTCGTCCATCTCATCCCGTTGCTATTGATCGGTTTGTTGGCAGCGCGGACATTTCTGAAGCCGGCATTTCTTCTGGCAACACCATCTATCCATACGTGCAAGCGCTGCCTCTGAAGGATACTGGATACCACCGAGTTGCTTTCTTGTTGCTCGAGCATGCCGCACCATTAGGCATGCAGGCAGAATCGATCTACAATCGAATGTAAGGAGCGCGTTTGGTTTGTATGTTCCTAGCTGCGTCTGGAGCCTTGCTTACTTGGCGTATTTCGTCATGTTTCTCCAATCATCAGCGACTTGTACGCAAGATCCTTCTCAACTGCCCTCTTTGTCAACGAATTTGGCGTGCGAATTGTGGGAGCCAGCTTCTGCCAAACCTTCCACGACGACTCTGTCGAGAAAGCCTTCGCCCGCGAAAGTACGTTTAGGAGCATAGTTTTTTTTTGTTGGTTTGTTGTTGTTGTTGAGCCAGCCTGGCGGTGGCACGCACACTCAAATTATTGTGTTACTCAGATGTCCAACTGCCAGTGGTGAAGGTCACCTATACGCCCGATACGTCGCATGGCAAGCACACTCGATTGCCGCACGTCGGTCCGTTGGTGCCGATCAAGGACGCTTCTATGCGCAAATTCGACCAGCGTACCGAGCGTCGTCTTCGCAAGAAGTAAACACGCTTTTTGACCGACCTCCCAGTGCTGTACCACCATTCCCGATGTCGTTTCCCCACGACTACCAAAATAAAAACCTTGCACATTCACACCAACGTGAAGACAAACTTCATTCGACGGAAAAAGACATCACCATCGCAAACTCGACATGAAACAAGAAAGCTCAAAAGAAGAGAAAAACAAAGCATCGAAAGCAAATAGAAAACAAAAGCACTGGAGGGAAACTGCAGCCATTCGATTACAAACGACGAATTCTCTGATCTTCGGAGAATAACAGGACACCGTCGCGTTGAAGAATGGACGCTGCGGCACTGATCAGCTCGGGATTGACGATAATCTGCCGGAATAGGTGACAGTAACAACAAGCAGATGCAAAAACATACAACAAAATGTGAGTACCGGTTAACAGAGCGCAACAACAACACCTACAACAACAGCAACAACAGCAAGCGAACGTACATCTGTGCGGCTTTGCACCTGTGTCATCATTTGATGGGTGGTCATGGCCGGCTCCTTCATATCATACACAATTTCACGCATGATTTCGGAAACAGCAACAATGACGCTGCGCGCCGATGTGCTCTGACCAGTGGTCAACAGAGAAATATCGACCAAACCGGTCGATGGATCTGTGGCTGCCTGCTGAAGCGCAACTCGCACCAGACTGTCATTTTCAGAAAAAAAAGAAAACAAAAA
Source organism: Capsaspora owczarzaki ATCC 30864 (assembly GCF_000151315.2). Lineage (NCBI taxonomy): Eukaryota > Filasterea > Ministeriida > Capsasporidae > Capsaspora > Capsaspora owczarzaki. The sequence continues at coordinate 674,883 of NW_011887303.1, read as the reverse complement.
GAAAAAGAAAAAGAAGTGAGCCTTCAACAACGACCTTTAAGCGCCCACACATCCAACGCTCACCGCAAGGCTTCATGAACATCGCCCTCGTCGACAGTCTCGGAAAAGCGCATGCGGGCAAGCGCTTCAGAAATGCGAATGAGCGATTCGAGCTGTCGGGGCGTGGCGGTAATAGTGTGCTTATTTCCACCAGCCTTGCGCATCTCTGAGGATCGGAGCCAAGCATCACACGTGTTGGGTGAGTAACCTCAGTCAGTCATGCCGAGCATGGGAGAGGCTTTCAAAAACACCATACCAACATAGCCAGCAACGAGCAAGAGCGCTGCTTCGTTCGTCAGGACCGGGTTGAAGTGCTTGCGTGCGTAGGAAATGTACTCGCTCAGAGTTTCGAGTGACTAGCAATCCGAGCAGACAAAAAAAAAGTCATCAAAAGTCAGTCCGTCGCACCAAGACCATTGAGCAAAGAGCTGGTGAGCGTATGCACGTACCATGCCGTCTTCAGTTCGATCTTCGCCTGATTCTTGATACAACGACACAATGTGGCGAGCCAGACGACGATCAAGAATTTCGTTCGGTGTGTCCAGAATGAGGTAGATCAAATCGAATCTATCCAAGGTGGGACGGTAAAATGGGCACATCAGCAAAAAAAAAAGGCGTCCTCATAACGCATCTGAGGAAGATGACACACGTGTGAAACATACCGAGAAAGTAGCGTTGGGCCCAACTGAATGTTATCAACAATGGACGCGCGAGGGTTCCAGCGAGACTCGCGGGGATTGGCGGCAGCAAGAATCGAAGTTCGTGCGTTCAGCGAGCAAATGATACCGGCTTTGGCAACGGAGATGGTTTGTTGTTCCTGCCAGGAGCGAAATAAAGGGGGGAGGGGTGGGTCAGTTAACCGCGTTACAGAGCCTCGTTCCATTCATTCATTCAATCCAAAAAAAAAAACAAAAAAAAAAAACAAATCCAGTCTCAACGTACCATTGCTTCATGCAGAACGGATCGGGTAGCCTCAGGCATTTTGTCAAACTCATCAATACAGCAGACGCCGCCATCACTCAACACGAGCGCGCCACTTTCGAGCACCAACTGCCGAGTTTCAGGGTCGCGCGTCACGTAGGCGGTCAGACCGACAGCCGACGAGCCCTTGCCTGATGTGTAAATGCCTCGCGGAGCAATCTTGTGCACGTACTAGAGTATGGGTGCATGTACCAAATGTGAGACGCTACGTTTTTTTTTTCTTTTGGGGGGGGGGTTGCTGTGCGGCGGGACAACTGTACCTGCAAGAGCTGCGATTTACTGGTACCAGGATCGCCACAAAGCAAGATGTTAAGATCGCTCCTGTTCAACGACAAAAGACGGGTCCAAGGCGAGGCATTAGTGAGCCAAATTCACAACGATAAAACGCAACCATCAACCCGGACAAAGTACCTGAATCGCGCTCGTCCATGAGCCGCTAGAGACTTCGGAGCACCGCCAAACAGCAAACACAGCAGCCCACGTTTTGTATCGTCCAATTCCCAGATGCCAGGTGCTGATTGGTGCAACAACCCCACAAGATGAGTTCCTTCGAATGACAGCAGGCTGTCGCCACAAACTAAGTCATTTTACCCAGCGCTTTTGTCAGTCGGTCGTAGATGTCGGGTGTGCGAGACAGAGCAACGAGTCTCTCGACTTGATTGGCACCGTAGTTGACGACGTTTTCAGTGTCCTCCTCTCTGACAAATCCGCAGCAAAAACAAAACACAGTCAGAAGGGTGCTGGACAGCTTTGATTCAACCAAAGCAACACCACAGTTGCAAAACAGTCTTACAAGACTGGCGCGGTCTGATCGGCAGTGTCGGTCCGCTGGAAGCGACGCTTGTCGGTCTTTCGGAAGTGGATGACATCAATGTGGATTTTGAACAGGGCTTTCTGCGCCCGTTGACGAGGATTGACGCGCATTGGCGTTGCGCGATAGATGCCAGTAACTTCCACGCTGTTCCAAGCCAGCGTAAGCGGGTGAGTGAGCTCGGAAAATGCATGCGCGCACAAAGACGAGAGCAAACCAAAACTCAAACTCACCGATCACCTGGCTGAACGCTGTCCACGAGATCATCGTACGCAAACATCAACACAGAGTACGGTGTCTGACCCTCCGGAATCATTTCTTCAGATTCCAAAGAAGAACGAACATAAAGCAACGCAAAAACAAAGCGAACCAAAAAGGAAAGAAAGAAAAAAAAAGTTGAGACGATGAACGGACTCTGAACGAATCAGCATCGAATCGACCTCTCACCTGGATTCTCTTGAAGCTTAATCATCTGCTTATCGGCAAATATGCAGCGGTTGTGGATGAGCTCCATGGTTCGACTGACTTTGCAACGCTTGCAGACGAGCGGCTCCGCAATCCGACCGCGATCCACCTCAACGCGCTCAGTCGCCTTGCAGGAGATGCAGCAAAAGAATGCTGCCAAAATTGAAGGCAAGCAAACAGTGTCAGTCAACCCCGGAAAAAGGGGGGGGGGCGACAGGCAACGCAAAAGCGTGTAGACCGACGTACCCGACTTCAAATCAGGAATCACGGATGAAGTGCGCACCACCATGCCTTGCACGCTGACAAGAACCTCGATATCGCGCGGTCCCAGCTCGCGGACACCAATCGAACGTTCCAGGCGGAAGGGACGAACCTGCATGAGGAGAAATTGAGATGGAAAACATGCTTGCTCTCATCACAATCGTGCAGTCAACTACCTGAATGTTCACATCACCCTCTTCGCCAAAGCGCTCCGCTGACAGGGAGCTGACGACATAATCAAACATGGGCACCACTTCCTGCGGGAAGGAGCACATGTTTGTGTAGAGCGTCAAGTCGTATTCGCGCAAGTGACTAGCATCCAGGTTCAAATAGCGAGCTTCTGATACAGCCATCTAGTAGCGCACAGGACAGTTGGCAGCAATAAGCGTGGTGAACAGAGCCAGAAAAGGTAAGAAACAAACACACAAACCAAAAAAAAAAAAAAAAAAAAAAAAGAGCAAAACTCGGCCTTTCGCCAACGTGTACCTGATCCAGCACGTGCAGGTAGAAGGGCTGTCCCGTCTGGTCAGGCACAACGAAGTCGTTGAGGAAGGCACGGAACGTTTCCATCGTCTCTTGGACGTTCACATTGGTTCCCCAAATGACGGTGCGCGACGCCGCATTGTCACCAGGTGCGCGGTCGCCAGGGAGAGCATTGACGTCAGATCCACCCTGCACGTACGTGTGATGGCCATTGCGAGGTTTGTGGGTTGGATTGAGGGTGGTTGAGGAATGAGCATACAGCACAACAGACGAAAAGCCTTTGTTCGCACTGACCTCGGCACTGGGGCCACCAGTCACGACAGCACGGAGGCGCGTTGACGATCCGAGCTCTGCACGAACGCGACCCGAGCCACCGCTGTTCGACGATTGGATTGGATTGGATTGGTGAGTTGAGCAGGGAAGCAACAATGCAGCAAGCGCAGCCGAGAGATCGAGAACGAGAACGCGCGCGACTTACGGCGTGGCAAGCTGGCTCAGTACTGGTGTGCTCGCTGCGCCATACGGCAACGGCGAGCTCATGTCGGAGGCAAACGATCGCCCCGAGCGACCGTCTGTCATTCAAACATTCATTCAAAAAAAAAAAAAAAAAAAAAAAGGATCAATGCAAACTTCAGCCAAACAAAAAAAAAAAAAAAAAAAAATCCAATGCAAATCCAGCCAAATGCTCGACGCTGCAACCCCGCGAGGGAACTGCAGCGAGTGTGCAGCCGTTCGTTGTTTGCACTCTCATGCAAGAACGGCGATCGCACAGACGGAGAGGCGCGGTCGTGGGTTTTTGGTCTCGCTGTTGTTGCGACTCGAGGCGAGCAAACGGGCGACCTGTCAAAAATCCCTCTTTCGCTTGCTCTCTCTGTCTCTCTCTCTGTGTTTTACCTGGATCAATTCTGCGATCGCTGGTTTGGCTGGCAGAGCCGCCTGGTGCGCTGCTGCGTGGTGAGCCGCGGGACCCTGCGCCGCCGCGGGCCGAGGACGTCGGGGTGCCGAGCGAGGGCGGGGTTGCGGCAAGATCCGGCTCGCTGGAGAGGAGGGCGGACTCGGCAGCGGCGGTGCGTTGGCGCGGCCGACTGGATGTGCGGCGGCTCGATCCCGCGCCGTCCGACTGCGACATGATGAAATCAGAGAAGAATGGAGGGAAGAAAAAAAGGAAGCAAGAACGAAGAAGGAGAAGGAGAAGAGGAGGGAAGAAGATAGAGAAGGAGAAGAGAAATGAGGAGTGGGATGGAAAACTTTGAATCTGAGAAATGAAAGTCCCAGGTGGACCGGTCGCCGACCAGCGAGTTACTGCCTTTCGAAGCTGCTGAGGGATTTTTCAGGAAGAAGGAATGTGTCCATGTATTCGTCAAGAAAGGCGTTTGGTGATCACAGTCGTTCGACATACCCGACATAAAACCATGCCATTCGCAAATCGTACACAGACCCACTGGGGCGAACTTGAACTTGCCACTCCTCGCGCATTTGTCGGATGATGGGAGTACTCGCTGGGCAGAGCGTCACGAATTCGACGGTTGAATCGAGCAAAGTCGGGTGCACAGCACTTTCGAGCTGGACGTTACCCTGCTCATCATAGACAATTAACTCAAAAACTCTGTTATCGGTGACGTCGAAACCTTCACTCCTGTCACAAAGCGCATGAATTGCTTTCACGCGGATCGAACTGCCATCGGCGCCTTGAGGCAGTGTGACGATCGGCCCACCAGTATACATCGTCTGCAGGACGCCTTGCCAGTAACATGCTTCGTCCAAGATGCGCTCGGCAAGCTCGGCCGGTAGTGCTGGTAGAGATGCGGATTGATCCTGCAGCTCCGGCCCGCGGATCAGCAAGTGAAATACGGTCTGAAGGTCTTCAGCCGTCGCTAACCGTGGAAGTAAGGAAAGTGCCAGAGGGTTTATCTGGTTGTCGATGCTGTCAAACGAGCAAGCAAGACACAGGAGCAGTCAGACGGGTTCACTCCATTGGCTGGAGGTACATCGCAAGGACTGGAAACCCCCCCCCCTACTGAAGTGAGGTCAACGTGCCGTTGACTCTGCGTGCCTCATCAAGCGCTTGAGCAGCAACACTGCCAATATAATTTTTCGTGAAACTGTCGAGAGAAATGAAATGGGTGAGCAGGATGACACAGTAACAATGGCTGGCGCAATGTCCAAGACGAACAGCATGCACAGCAACTTACTCGAGTCGAGTCAGCGTCTTGTTCACCTTGAGCGCTTCAGCAATCGCCTGTGCTCCAACATCGCCAATCTCATTCCGGCCAAGACTGTCCGTTCCCCCCCCCCTCCCATAAATGAGGACGTTGAACTGCTTTCTGCTGAAGCCACCCACTCACATGTATCAGTCCACTTACTAGAACTGAGTCAGTGTTGTGTTCACTTTGAGTGCCTCGGCAATCGCCTGCGCTCCAGCGTCGCCGATCTGATTCTGTTGCAGACTGTCCATTCCCTCCATCAGTGAGCACTCGTAATGTCCTCTGCTGCACCCATCCACTCACATGTACAATTCACAGCGAGACGCCTCACCCGAGCAAGGTCACCCCCATGTTCACTTTGAGCGCCTCGGCAATCGCTCGTGCACCAACATTGCCAATCTGATTTCCATCCAATCTGTCCATCGCACTCATGAGTGAGCTGCTCAACCCACCCGCACCCACAAGCATCCGTCGACAGGAAGATGCCTTTACCCGAGCACAGTCAGCGTCGTGTTCACCTTGAGTGCCTCGGCAATCACCTTTGCTGCAACTTGGTGCATCTGCTTCCTGTCCAGACTGTCCCTCCAGTTCAATCAGTACACACGCGCCCGTTGCTCCGATAAACTCGGGGCGTTTTCTTACCTGAGCTCTCCACTCGCATTCTTGACTTGGTCATACAAGTCGCGCTGTCTCTGATTCATACGCTCATACGACAGCATTGCGGACGAACGCTTCGAATCTTTCGGAAAAGACTGCCACCTCGCCCAAAAACGGCATCACTCTCAGTTCAACCTATTGGACTCGGCACTTTGCAAAATCGCGCTCTGCAGTCATGCTCATAGTGGGTGAATAAAACGGAGCGGGAGACACGACCAAACTTTGGATTTTTTAGGAGCAGGTACAGCAGAATGCTCGTTCGAACGTGTCCACGAATTCGAACAAAAGTGCAGACAAGTCGTATATGAGCTACAGTAGTGTACTTGTCATCTTTTTGGATTGAAAGGCCGAAGTGGACCGGTCGTCCGTCGACATTGCCTTTCGAAATTGCTGAGAAAACTTTAAATGTATTGGTCGACAGTAGGGCGCGCTTTGAGGCGCTTTGTGATCACTGTAGATCTAGGTCGACATACTCGACACATAGCCATTGGATTTGCAAATTGTCCCTGGTGAATCGAATTTGAACTTGCCAACCCTCGCGCATTTGTCGGAGGATAGGATGGCTCGTTGGCCAGATTGTCGCACGCGCAAGGTTCGACTCGACGAGAGTCGGGTGCACAGCACACTCGTACTGAACATCACCTTGTTCATCTCGGACAGTCAAACCGAAAGCACAGTCGTCGGAGTTGTAGAAACTAGATGTCCAGTCACGAAGCACTTGAATTGCTTTCACACGGATCGAATTTCCATCCATACTCCGAGGCACAGTGACTGTCAGAACGCCGTCGGAGGTATCGACATGAAAACGGTTCCGTTTGGTGTGCTGCGCGCCTTGCCAATAACGCGCCTCGTCCATAATGAGTTCGGCAATTTCGGTTGGTAGTGCTGGAAGAGATGCGGGCTGATTCTCTAACCCGCCAGTCAGCATGCGGAACACGGCTTGACTGTCTTCACCACTCGCCAATCGTGGAAATAAAGAGAACGCAAAAGGGCTGATCTGGGTGTTGAGGCTGAGCAATGAACAAGCGAAGTGTAAGTATGGCCACTCCATCGGTGGGAGGAACATTCTCCGAGCATCAATGTCGGTGGTTGGCAAGAACAAACTTACCCAACCAGACATCTGCGGTTGCCTGCGCATGCCGCATCGATCGCTTGAGAACCAAGCTTGCCAATGCAATTAGAAAACAGACTGTTGCCCAATGGGTGAGCAGAATGAGAAGGTAGCAAGGTATGGCTGACCCAGGCTCAATGGTCTGGACAAACAGCGCGCACAGTAGCTTACACGAGCTGAGTCAACGTTTTGTTCACTCTGAGTGCCTCAGCAATCGCCTGCGCTCCAACATCGCCAATCTGATTAAAGTTCAACCTGTTCATCCCTCAGTGAGACACTCTGACTTCCCTTTGTTGCATCACCCACTGGCATGCATCAGTCAAAGTGAGATGCCTTACCAGAGTTCAGTCAGCGTCTTGTTCACCTTGAGTGCTTCAGCAAGCGCCTGCGCTCCAGCATCGCCAATCTGATTATTCAACAGACTGTGCATTCATTGCATCAGTGAGCCATTTTCACTGTCACATATGACCCATTCACATGCATCAGTTCAATGCGAGATGACTGACGCAAACTTCCTCATCGCTGTGTTCACTTTGAGTGCTTCGGCAAGTGCGGTCGCGCCTGCATTGCCAATCTGATTGTCGCTCAGACTGTCCATCAGTGAGCATTCTGAAGACCATCTGCGTAATTACCCACGCGCATGCATTCCATCCACGTCAGATGGCTTACAGGAGCTCTTTCAACGTCGTGTTCACTTTGAGTGCCTCAGCAATCGCCTGCACACCGGCATCGCCGATCTGGTTTTGATTCAAACTGTTGATTTTATTCCATTAGTGAGCCACTCTAACTGCCCTATGCTGAAATCAAAGTGAGATGCCTTACTCGAGCCCAGCCACCGTCCTGTTCACTTGGACCACCTCAGCAATGGCCTGCGCTCCAGCATCGCCAATCTGATTCTGGTCCAACCTGTCCGCTCCTTCCGTCAGTGAACGCTTTCATATCGTCTGCTTAGATCATCCCCTCCCAAGCATCAAAGTAAAGGGACTTACTTGAGCCAAGTCAGCGTCGTGTTCACTTCGAGTGCCTCACCAAGCGCCTGCGCTCCAGCATCGCCAATGTGATTCTTCACCAGACTGTACATTCCGTCCATTCGTGAGCACTCTAAATGTCCTCTGCTGACATCACCCACTCACACGCATCAATCGAAGCGAATGCCTTACTGGAGGTTGGTCAGCGTCTCGTTCACTTTGAGTGCTTCGGCGAGTGCGGTCGCGCCTGCATTGCTAATCTGATCGTTGCTCAGACTGTGTCCATCGCCTCCATCAGTGAGCCACTCTGAACGCCCTCTGCCTCTCACCCACTTCCATACAGCAGTCAAAGTCAAATGCCTTACTGGATGCCACTCAACGTCTTGTTCACTGTGAGTGCTTCAGCAATCGCCTGCGCTCCAGCATCGCCAATCCGATTATCACTCAGACTGTCCATCCCCTCCAATCGTGAGCCCTCTGAATGCCCTCCGCCGAAATCAACCACTCACATCCGTCAACGTGAGACAGCTTACTCGAGAAATTTCAGTCTCGTGTTCATTTTAAGTGCTTCCACAATCGCCAGTGCACCTGCACAGCTTATGTGATTCTCACTCAGACTGTCCATCCGTGAGCACCTTTGAAGGCCTGCTGCTGAAATCACCCACTCACATGCACCAGTCAAAGCGATATGCCTTACTCGACATAAGTCGTTGTCGCTGTGAATTTGAGAGCTTTGGCAACCGCCTGTGCTTCTGCATCGCCAATCTGCGATCGAGACAGCCTGTGTTCTCCATATCGTCAACACACACGCGCTATCATACTGATTCCAACCGACTTGGCTTTCACTTACAGGACCTTTCCAGGCGCAGTCTTGACTTTTTTACACAGCCCGCGCAAACCATGAAATGTAATCATTTGGAAGAAAGCAGAGCGACGTATCGACCCAGCAAAACGAACAAGGACTGACCCTCGACTTTTTCCCAAATCCGTAGCTGTTGCATTCATGCTCATAGTCGAGGAGCAAAACATTTGAGCAAGTTCTAGAGGACAGTCCAAGAGCTGTAGATCTATCGGCCGACGTTTGCCTCACGTATCATTGAGATCAAAACCACGTCCCACGCAGGCTTTTTCGCTTTTCTCAGACTAGGTTTCACTTCCTTATCGGATTTGTATACAGTAGATCTACTGTACTTCTTATTCTCTCAAACATAGAAATGACAGAAAAAGAAATCTACAGTACATTTGCACAGAAAGCTTCACAAAGGTGTTCGAAACAGGAAAGCAAACAAACAACACAAGCGGCACACAAGCATTGTCGCATCATTGCTTGCTCGCCTTGGACTCTGGAACAAAGTCATCCACGCTCACAAAGCCAGACATGCCAACGCCCTGGGTGTACAGCTCGTTGAGAACGCAGACGGATTGTCGCACGGCAAGTTCGAGAGCAGGAACGGGAGGCAAGTTCAGCCATTCTGTGGGTCATGCACAAGAGCGAAAAGTGAGCCGAAATTCCTGCTGCACAAACACTTTGCAAGCTTTGACAACGGGCTTTACGGAGCATGGTGCAATTCAGCTCATCGGCAAGCGGTTCTCGTTGCGCAGGATTCAACAAGCCGGCCACTGGACTCTGTGTGGGCTCGGGGTAAGCGAGCAGACTAAACGCGTCCTGTGGTGCCGAGGAAAAAAAAACCCCCATCCAAAAACCAAACAACGTGCCCAATGAGCAAAGGGAGAAATTCAAAACAAGCACGTAAAACGTACAACCGAACAACAAGGGTGTCGTTCCAAACCGACCTCAAGATCCTTCAGACTGGCAGCACCCACTTGCTCCGCCTCGGACATTTGCTGCAACTCTTGACCAAATTGCATGATTTGCATCAGACTTTCGGAGGTCGTGGCACCTGCCCTGACCATCTCGATGAACTTGCGGCATTTGAGCTTGAAATGCAACTCTGTCTCGGAGGCAAGCAAGCCTGGAATCAACTGGTTGACGGCAGCGATGCTCTCGTCAATTTGTCCACCAAGAACCAGTTCGCGAATATCTGCCGTTTTTCATGGAAGGGGGAATTAGGAAAGTCAGAAGACCATTGCAACAACACAAGCACACTCGGAACTTCATCGCGCGCGACTGTTTACGTTGGCGGCTGCGGATGGACTCCTCGCTTTCCTGAAGTTCAGTGTTTGAGTCTTGCGCAAATGCACGGGCAGTCTCAGTGTACCCGTGGTGGACAAGGTAGGAAGCGATTAAAGAAGTGAAGGCCTTTTCAGGCGCGCTCGTGAACAGACGGGATTCAGCAAGCGTGCGCTTCTTGATGGTTGCAAGGGCTTTGGCCTTTGTCTCCTGAGGGGGGAAAGATCAGGCGACGTGCGATGAGGCATGAAAAACAAACAAACAACAGGGATGACAAAAAACAAAAAAAAAGGCAGAAAAATGGTCTTGTCGAACAAAACTGTACCTCCATGTACCCTTCTAGATCGAACACGAACGGGTCTTGACCAAAGTTGGCCTCGACAACCTCGCCCTGCGTCCGCAAGCCAACGATAGGGAAGAGCTTACCGCGCATGTTTCGGAATGCAACGGCTGAAACGCACGAGAAAAATGAGATACAAACAACAACAACAACAACAACAACAACAACAACAACAACAGCAAAAAAAAAAAAAGCAAAAAAAAAACTGCAAAAGATTCACAAAAATCACGCTCTGGGCCATGGCAATCTCACCTAGCGCTGTGCCATTCTTCGTATAAAAGCATGTGTTGTCGACAAAGTTAATACAGCAACCCACGACATCGTGCGAGGTGTATGTTGGACCGTACACGGTGCCAGTGTTGGACGAGGCGAATGTATGTCCATCATCGCCGTGGTAGCCCCACGATTGTCGCTCCCAGCCTGGCAGGCGATTGAGTGAAACGTTACTAGTTGCCACTCCAACGCCAATGTAGCTGCACAGGCACCACAGTGAGCGAAAACGTGTTGGAGGCACAAAACAAAACAGACCACCAGCAACCGCATGGCCCCGTACCCTTCACGGCCCTTGTCTCGGACAAGCATTTCAAAGTAGTAGACACCACATTCTGGAGGAATGAACGCGTTGGCACGCACTGCAGCAGCGTCGGTGTCGCCTTTGCCCTGACCCTTGTAGGTGACTTTGCAATTGTTGTGCGAGAGCTCGAGCAGATTGAACTTGTCCTTTGGGTTCCATGCCGATGGAAGCGGCGTTGCGTCATGGTTTAATCTTGGCCACAGAGCCTTTTGACGCTCGCGCATACGACCAAGCACTGACATGGTTTGGTTTGGGATTGACTTGCCCTTGAGGGGTTGAGATCGGAGAGACGCTTGTTCGAGGAATAAACTAACGTTTGATCTGTTTTGTAAAACAGATCGAAACAAGCCGAATGAGTGAGGTTGCATGGACATGGACAGGTGTATGCAACTGCATTGCAAAGCAAGAGACTGTGAGGTTGCATTGGAAATTGGCTGGCTCTGCTCCCAACCCCCCTTCCTCCCGTCTCTGACCCCACAGCCACAGCCAGACCACAGTCACACTTGAATGACCACATCTCAGATGCGCATCTCATTCAGCCGCAGCCAAGACGAGAGGCAGTGGCAAGCAATACAACTCTCACTGCGACTTTTCTCGCTGCTTGGCCTCGCTTGCTCTTGCTCTTGCCGCGCAAAGTCCCCTCTTCAACTGCCACCACCAAGTGATCCCACCTCTGCACAAGCACATGCAATCGCCATCCTGAACGCGGGTTGGAGGCGGGCGTCGTCACACCTTGGTTGGCCCCTTCTTGCAGCCGTCATCGACTTTCGCCCCCCTTGTTGTCTCGACTCTGCTCTCTGCCCCCCCCCCCAACCACTCTGCACTCTCTCCACCACCTGCGTATGGCGTATGTTCGAAAACTCAACCACACAGCAAACAACCAGCTCTGCATCTCAAACCACAATGAAGCGCCAAACTCGCTTTTGACTGATATTCTCAGACAAGCCAGCGAATTTCGTACCGAAAGAGAACTAACCAAAACCCCCAATGCACACATTCCCTATTCAATTATAATTACGGTACAAAGCGTCAGTCCTTGACTTTGATTGAGATTGGGATTGGCAAGCTGAGAAGAATGGCCTTCTCGACCGGCAATCTCGAGACCAAGCTCAACGCACTGAACGAGACGCAGGCGGCCATCCAGTCCGTCTCGCTGTGGATTATGCACCACCGCCGCCACGCCAGCGAGTCCGTCGACACTTGGTTTGAGAAGCTCTGCGCCGTCGACGCAAGCAAGAAGCTCGCGTACATGTTCGTCGCCAACGATGTCCTGCAGAACGCGAGGAAGCATGGCACAGAGTTCACCGAGGCCTTCCGCCCAGTTCTCATCGACGCGTTTGCGCACGTCGCTGGGTAAGAATTACGTTTAGCCAAAACAAAAAACCCCAGCGTCGTGGCGAGGCCAGAGGGCGGCAGTCAGTGGGACAAACTGAGGGCGTTTCAATCCAGCTCAATGGGATTGCTACCATTTCTCAGCTGCTCATGACATGACATGACGGTCGTTGATCACTCAATGTTCAATGGGTCGATGAGAATTCTCACACAAGTCCATTGAATCCGATGCTACAGAGAGTGCGAACCGCCCGTGGTCAAGTCGCTCAATCGAGTCCTCACAGTCTGGCAAGATCGGTCGCTGTATCCAGCAGACTTTGTCGCACAGCTCAAATCTGCTCTCAGTAAGGATTCATGCGTCAAAAAGCCTCATTTTCGTGCATGATGTTGACAATGGCGAGGAACGCTCGGTCGCTGATGGGGTCACTGACGGGAAGTCTGTTTTTTTTTTTTTTTTCACCAAAGATTCGTCGTCGTCGGAGTCGTCATCTGCAACTGCAAGCACGAGTGCTGCAGCAAGTCAAGTTGAAAAGCGCATCCCTCAGCCAGTTGATGTAGGTTCGAGCCACCGCTGCCGCCTGTTGCTCTTGCCTTTTTTGTATCTAATCTGGCTGCTGGATTTTGATTTTTGTTTTTCCCCAGCCCGATGCGCTTGCGCTGCAATTACGACAAATCCAAGACGCCGTTGTCTCCGATACGCTCATTCAACAACGAGTTACAGTCCTGCCGGTTTCTTCCTTGAAGCAGCGCGTCGCCACAGAAGTTAAAGGTGATTGATTGCTCGAGCAGACTTGTAGCTTTTTGCTGGCTTTTGGTTTTTTTGGTCAAATCCTTTTGGACGACAAGCTCACACATCGTGCACTTGCAGATCACCAAAGTGGCACATACTTTCAAGATCAAGTGTCACAAGGGCAGCGCGCAACCTTGCAGCTAATGGAGAGACTCGAAGCTCAAACCAAGCAGCGCAAGCGGGTGATTGAAATGCTCCAAGATGCCCTTGCGTTACAAAATCAGGCTGTTGCAAAGCTGGCAGAGACTGCCAAGGTCAGCGGTGTTTTTGAGCGAACTGGGTGGGTATTCGTGTGTGCGAGTTTCTGCTCCACTGACTGTGCAATTTTTTCGACCAACAACATAGGAATGCCAAGAAAAGATGGACACGTTGAATGCCGCGGAAACCGAGTTGAACTCCATTATGAAGTCTCTTCCCTCAATAGGCTACGACACCTCCTCCTACAGTCGATTGCCTTCCACAAGCGAGCTGTTCTCTCGCGGTGGTTCCGGCGCTTCTTCCTCGCGATCTCACATGCCGTACGCAACGGGCGGCTATGCCAGCGGCTACCAGCAACCGTCCTCCTCGTCCGCTTCTGCACCCGCGTGGCGTACAGCTCCTGCCGTTCAGCCTCCGACATCAAGTAGCGAGGCTCCCGTGGATCCACGAAAGCGCACTGCAACGGCCGCAGGGTTTGAGCAAATGGGTCGACAGTGAATGAGACGGGGGTTGTCTGCCAAATGTAATCGATTTTAACTTGATTGAAAAAGCATACACGTTCAACAAACCAGTGTTTCTGATCATAGCCATGCACAACCAAAAACAATAATCAAAGATACGGCACCAGTCGTTCGTCTGGTTGCGGACTCATGCTCGCGCCGCTTGCTGTCGGTGAAACTCGGTGTGCAGCGCAGCAACACGCTGAGCCTCCTCTGGCGCCAGATTATCAATAAACTCTAGCACGATTGTATCAATCGACGAAACAGGCAGCCTCTGCTGAGCCAGCAGGACCAAAAGGTGACTTCGAATCTGCGGCGAGAGCAAAGAGAAAAGAACATGTCAGCAACCACTTCATCCTTTGCAACTTGCCCCCCAAAAAATCAGCAAGTGGCCCGACCTCGTCAATACCGCTAACAAGAAGCTCGAGAATGATGGTGTCAACAAGCTGCAGCGTGGCCAAGCCAACGTCGAGGCGACGCATGAAAAACTCATTCTCCAACGCATCGTCAACCTCTTCGTATTCGTCTCGCTCGCGTGCAATCTGCTGGTCGACGCGCGACAGCAAACGCGTGTACTTGCTGTGCAGCTCGACCAATCGCTCGCACTTGGCAAAATCCGCTTCCATAAACTTGTTCAGCAGACGATTCCTTGCCACTCCCGCGGGCAGCGATCGAAAGAGACCAGCCACGATGGTGCAAATGTGCTCTAGTGAGCGGTTGGGCGCGCAAAGTGAGCACACAATGTCCCAGTTTCGAAAGTTCGCGTGTTGTTCTTTTCTTTACCTTCAAACTGTCGCTCAGGCGTTCCAATCTTCTTGAGATCGGGTGCGGTCTGCCCAGTACGTTGCCAAGCAAGTCATTAAACGACCGCACGACCTACTTCCCTCATCTAACTGCAATCGTGTCAACCTACCATAAACCATGGAAACACGGCCGACAATCCCAGCTTGTCGACAAAGCGCGAACACGTGGCATCGCCGTTCGGGAATGCCATAGCAAAGTTGAGAACCTTGACTGCAGCTTTGCCAGCTTGAAGGTTGGATCTGCAGAAGAGGAGCAGAAAAAAGTGAATGAAAATCAAATCTAAAAAAAAAAAAAACCCCCGTCATGGCGTCCCCAAATCCAACACGTACTTGATGAGCAGCAACATCAACTCCACGCCTTCTACATCCAAGAAGACGGTCTTGTGCTCGGGAACAATCAAGAGTGCGCACAGGCAATCGAAAAGATTGGCCAGCATTTCTGCTTCTTCCACCGAACGCGGATCGCGCTTTTTGTAGGGCTGGGCAAGACAAGATCGCAAAATCAAAGAACTGAGCATTTTCCTTCTCACCATCAGGGACCAGTGGCCAACCATTGTTTGTCGGGGTTTTGCTTACCGCTACTGCGCGCAGCAAACTGTCCATTCCGCCTTCGCGGACAAAGTCAATCTTGTTTTCTACGCCACCGATCACTTTGTGAGTCTCTCAAAAGCAGCACAACAATCACCTCAATAGGAGCACACTGACCAAACCAGCCCCCCTTACCTTGCGACGTCTGAAGAAGAATGGCGAGCAGTTCGCTCGCGTAGAGGCGATTGTCGTCCGCAGTATCGTGCTTGTCGGTGAACCGCTGGGCGCGATCAATGACCCAAGCGACAAGCGCCGGTGCTTGCTCGTACAGCGAGCGCGCCATGGACGTCTCGCACTCGATGGCATTTTCGAGGATGCCGAGAATCTTGTGCACCGCCTCCGATTCTTCGTTGCGTGACTCGTCCAACCGCTGCAAGTTGAAATGCAGCCCTGACCACAAGCTGCCCTCCACCTGCATTGCGCAAAAAAACAGAACCAACACAAAAACCATTGAGTGCACACTTTGGACGGCGCGAACACGACAAGTTGGCCAAAAAAACAAAAACAAAACAAAACAAAAAAACGCACAAGCGCTCGAACAAGCAGCAAGAAACTCTGTTGCTGGTCGCTGTCACCCTCTTCCATGTCAGTCAGCTCGTTGAGGAGCTCGATGGTGGCGATGGCGATATCCACATTGTCGTGCGAAAGCAGAGTGATGAGCGAGTTTGGCGTGTTGAGTCGAATCAGCTCGCCGTAAAACTCTGGTGCTGTGGACAAGACGTGCAACTTTTGTAGCTCTTCGTTGAGTTCGACCTCAGAGTCCACAAACCTGAAGAGGAGGAAGCAGGGAAGAGGAGGGGGGGGTGGAAAACGGAACGTTCAGCAACAAGCACCACAACCAAGAGGTAATCCCATTCATGCATACTTGGCAGGCTGCTTGGGAAACTTGATGCGCATCTCTTCGTTCTTGGCAATTCGTTTCTCGAGTGCCAGGGCAAGGCGTTTGACAGCAGTGGATGAGATTGAGTTTTCCTGAATTATGCATCAACAGCCGGGTTGAGTGGTGAGATTCTTTCAAGGTATCTCCACCAAACCCCCCTCCCCCACATACACACATAAATCTTACATCATCCGTGTCGGTCGGCAGAGCAACATGGCGCTGCTGCTGGGAAGCGACCGCGACGCGCGCGCGCTTGAAACGATCGTCCTCATCCTCGTCGTCGTCCTCGTCGGCAGCACGATGCACCGCTCGAGACGAAGATGATGATGATGATGATGATGAAGCTGCACCACTATCAAAGAATCCCGCTGGAAGTCCAACAGGCGCAGGAGCAGCGAACGCGTTGCGGTCGTCGTCGTCGATCAGCGCGTCGCTCGAGTCCGTCTCTGCGCGCGTTCGCTTGGCAGCAGGCTCTGGCGCAGGAGCTGATGACGACGACGATGAAGACGACGACGACGATCCGGCATGCTTTGGCGGTGGGAGTGGGATCTGGTGACGAGCAGCCGGCTTTTGGTGAGTGTGTTTCAAACAGTTCCAATGTTTCTGCGTTGATCGCTCCTCACCTTGAACATGATGTTCGACAGGAACACACCAAAAATATGAAATGAACTGGCCAGTACGAATACGGTAAAGTATCAAAATTGAAGCTCCATCAGAGTGGTGATGCACGAAACAAAAGTTGAATTGCAAGGTATTGAATTGTATTGTATTGTATTGTATTGTAGGGTTTTTTTCAAGTTCGACTGCTTCGAAGACACACCATCGGATGACTTGATCAGCAGAAATTCTGCGCCACACGAGTTGTCGCGACTCTCAACAACAACAAAAAAAAAAAGCCGTGTGCTCGTTATTCGAAATCGGTGCCTTCCGGAGGCTGGGAGGACTTCATGTTGTCCTTGGAACTTAGAGCCTTGCGGATTTCGCTGAGCACGGTCTCCATAGTGTACGATCGCTGCCATTTTGCGATCAGGGGCAGCTTTGTAAGGTCGACCTGTGTGCGAGTTGCAAAGAGAGATCCAGCAGAGTTGGAAAGAATCAGTCTACGACGGCTGGTTGCTATTCTCACGCAGCCTCCAAGACAGACATGTTTGCTGTGTTTCTGAGAGAATAGCATCATCAAAAGAGAACTCACCGCGCCGTTGTTCTTGTTGACAAAGTTCAGGTTGATGCGAGTAATGAAGCGCACCGTCGGCGGCTCCTCTGGATACTTGGGGCCGCAGTGCAGCTTCAGGCTGTAGATGCGGTTTTCAAACACGGTCTGTGATGGATTGGGTTGGGGTTGCATCAGAAAACGGTACGCTGCCTGCTTGGAACATGATGGGCAAAATCTCCCGTTCTTCTCTCGCCCTCTGGACATCTCCCCCCCCCCGCTATCACACCACTTACACGAGGGGGACCAAGAATGGTGCCCATCCAGTTGGAGAGCTCCATGTCCTCGCCGTTCTGCAGACCGTAGCTGATGGTACCATCGCCAATGCCCTTCTCGCCCTTGTCGAGCTCCTCCAGCAGTCGGAAGTTGCGCGGGACTGAAGAAACAAAACACAAACACAAAAGCCATCACATTGCAAGCATGTTTGAGTCCATCGTGAGTGAGTTGGTTTTCCACCAGCAAAGCAGCAGACAGCGATCACGTCAATCCAGCCTTTTTTTTTTTTTTTTTTTTTTTTTTTTTTTTTTTTTTTTTTTTGTGGGGATCGCATTGTTCGAAATCCAGCCGCGCTGCAGCCCGCGCCGCTTGTCATCATGAAATGGCAGTTTTGCAAACCAGCAGTGGATGCGACGCCCGTTGGTCTCAATCGCCCTCGTCTTGGGCAACAAACACAGCATCAAACATAAAAAAAAAAAATCGAGAACTTTTTGGTGTTGATGCAATAGGATTGCTCGCCCAAAGCACCAAAGCGTCGTCCAGCGCCAAAGCAGTGACATTTGCAACGCAAAAACAACCGCCAACCGCGCCCGCAGTCAAAATCAGACCGAGCGGCTCACAACCGGTAGAACAACGCAAACCAAATCGTCAGCCCAGCCAAACAAACCATTTTCACTGTATTTTTTATTTTTTTATTTTTTTTTTTGGCTGGGCGTTGCATTGCTTTTTTTTTTTTTTTTTTTTGATTTTTACCAACGACGCTTGCACCAGCAGACGAAGCCATGATTCTAAGAAAAAAAAATGTCAACAACAAAAAGGACTGCAAAAAACAAATTCAGAATCAAGTGTAAACGTTTGATAGTGGATTGCAAGTCTCAGTCTACTAGATTTGTTTGGCCACAACAATGTCGAGCAGTGGAGGCACCAGCTACTTTGTGATCGTCGGGGCGAAGGACAACCCGATCTACGAGCTCGATCTCGCTGCGGCACCAACGGCGGGCTCGGCTGTGGCTGCAAAGACCGGCGCCAGTGCTGCTGCTGGGGGAGCATCGGGAGGAGCGTCCGGAGCAGGGCAGCAGCAGCAGCAGCAGCAGCAGCAGGCGACTTCATCTGTGCTGAACGGACCAAGCGTCTCGTCCGTCGCCGCTGCGTCCTCGCTCGCCGTGTCTGCTCAAGCCGCACCAGTGACTGCAGGGGTAACGTTGGCTGCAAAGTTCTGCCTGCTGAGCGATGGCCCCGTGTGGTCGTTCAGTCGACTGATTCGCTCGGATCTCACTGTTCCTCTTGCGCATGCCTCTGCCGCTCACAGAAAGAAGAAAACAAACCTCTCAATCAATTTGTATTGCACTCTGCACTGGACATTGTGGACGAGGCAATGTGGACGACCAACAACATGTAAGAAGAGGCCACCTTCTCGAATTTGCTCAGCAATTTCAGAACAAAACCCCCAAAATTGACTTCGTCTGATGCGTGACACAGGCACCTCAAGGTAGTGGACAAGTATAACGAGCTGTTCATTTCAGCGTTTGTGACAGTGGGGAATGTCCGGCTGATGCTGCTGCACGACGCCAAGAACGACGATGGCATCAAGAATTTCTTCCAAGAAGTGTACGAAGTGTACATCAAGGTAATAACAAGACGGCTCTGTGGTGTATTGAGCTACATAGCATGGGGAGTGTGTTTTGCGCAAGAGTGAGCGGGCGTAGTGGAGTGCGGGGAAGAAAGGAGGAGGAGGGGGGTTGTGCAAAAAATCCCTTTCGTTGTCTTTTGGCTCGAAACGAACGCATCCATCCTCACCGGCACACTCGTGAACCGTCCATGCACAGGTACTACTGAATCCGTTCTACGAGCCCAACACACCAATATCGTCGCCGGCTTTCGACGCAAAGGTTCGAGCGTTTGCGAAAAAGTTCTTGTGACCCTTTTTGTTTTCGCCTGATTGTTCCCGTTGCACGGGGTTTGGCCCTTCGACTGTAGATGTAGAGTACTTAATGAAGGATATATTGATGCATCTGATTGTTTGTGCTGGCAGTGGGGAGGAAGGCAGTGCGCGGAAGAAGTGAAGAGGACCGGCAAACTTGTTCTCCACCCGATTGTGCATTTGCGTTGTCAGCACCCCCAAGCTAATGTTTTGAGCTACTTTGGCATGCTTTGTACACGCAAACGTGCCACGAGTGAGCTTGTGGTGTTTTGCTGCAGTTGGTTGTTGGTTTGCGCGCATGATGGTAGGAGTGCAGTAGGATTGACGCCTCCACCGCGCATTTTCTGCTCAGAGTCGATACTTGATTGACTGACAAATGCTCGAATGCTCAATTTATCGAGTGTCTGACAACCGAGGGACTTCCGCTTTTGGGGTTGTCCAACTTTCAGCCGACCAATCAGCGAGCAGCAACTCTCACCAGTCAAAATCGCTTTGCTTTTCGCTTTGCTGCGACTGCGCTTCGGTCCTGCGACCCGCCCGCTGGTTCATTACAACGTGCACCGTCGATTGATGCACCCTGGCGAGCAGGACGGGCCACAGGGCGGCGGGGGAAGGCGCTGTTGGACAACTGCACGGCTGCGCAGTAAAAAGCAGCAAGCGCGCAATGCTAATTTCAATCACTCCTCTTTTTTGTAAGTCCTTTTCGTTTCTTACTTGTCTTCGGTTTGCGTTTCCGCTCTGCTATTCAGTCATTCTCTTCGTTGTGTTGTACTACACACTCTTATTCCCGAACAGGGGGGAGGTGCGCGGATGCCTGTGTGTGAGAGGGGGGGGGCTGAAGCTAAACGCCGACAACCCTTTTTTTTTTTTTTTTTTTTTTCGAGTTCCTTTCTTCTCTTTCTTCTCCTCCTCTTCTTCCGCCACGGCTCCTCTCCGTCTGCAAATAACACTTTGCAGTACTCGTGTTTTGTCCTTGCGTTGCCCATTGACGTCGTGCCGTTGAGAGGGTTTCGCGTTGGTGGTTTTGACATGTGCGCGGTCGATTGCGTTTTTTTTTTTTTTGATTTTTTCATTTTCACACTCATTTTCATCTTCCCGTCGTTGTTTCCATCGTCACAGACCATCAACCAAGACCAAAAACACTCCCAACAAGCAACAATGCCCTGCTCCAACGCTAACTGCTCCTGCGGCGCTGCCTGCCAGTGCGGCGACTCGTGCAAGTGCGGCGCTGCCGACACCACCGCCAAGGCATGCACCAAGGCTGGCTGCACCTGCGGCGCTGACTGCAAGTGCGGCGACTCGTGCAAGTGCGGCACTGCTGATGCCACCAAGGCCTGCACCAAGGCCGGCTGCGCTGGCTGCAAGTGCGGTGCCGCCTGCAAGTGCGGTGACACCTGCGATCAAGCCTGCGTCAAGGCGTGCACCAAGACTGGCTGCGCTGGCTGCGCATGTGGCGAAGCCTGCAAGTGCGGCGACACTTGCGATCAGGCTTGCGTGAAGGCATGCACCAAGGCCGGCTGCGCTGGCTGCAAGTGCGGTGCCGCTTGCAAGTGCGGCGACACCTGCGACCAAGCCTGCGTCAAGGCCTGCACCAAGACTGGCTGCGCTGGCTGCAAGTGCGGCGACTCTTGCAAGTGCGGCGATTCTTGCAAGTGCGGCTCTGCCAGCTCGTCCACTGAGTGCAAGTAAAAAAAAAAAAAAAAATCTGACAATGATTTTTGCTGCGAAAAGTTCGCTCGGCGTTGCTCCCAGTTTGCCCCCTCCCCGGCCACCGATGACGATGACGTACCCCATCGTGTTCTTGCTTGGTGTGCGTTCTTGTCCGTGTGTGTTGTGCCGATCACTTCACTGGAGCGATGTTTTTGTTCTTTTGCCTTTGTGTTCGCAGCAGATTTTGTTTGATTTTGAGTTTTTTAGTAATTTCCTTTTGTAATTTATATTTTCGTTTGCTTCGATCTATGGCCTCTCCACTCTTTCATTATTTTTTCTATTAGTTTCCATTCACCACCATGTCTGTGGACTGGACCACCGCGCCCGCGAGCGCTGTTCGGCAGCAGTTTGTCGACTTTTTCGTCTCAAAGGGCCACGAGTTTGTCCCTTCGTCGTCCGTCATTCCCCACGACGACCCGACGCTGCTCTTTGCCAACGCCGGCATGAACCAGGTACGAAAGGCCTCCTCCCCTCATGCATCATCAATCATCCATCGAGTGGGGGCTTTTTCAATGGGAGACAAGGACAGCATAATAAAAAATAAAAAACAAGGAATGGGGATTCCTCGTGTTGCAATGGTTCCACACTGCAAACCTCGTTGCGACTTGCTGTTGAGCTCCACATCGCGCTCTATTGGCGTCGCAAACCTTCGCAGTCTGGGACTTTGAGCAGTGCGCTCGCTTGCTTGTTGTTGGCGGCAGCGTCGTTCTCTGCCATGACGCAAGACAAAAAGGAAAAGGAAAAAAAAAAAAAAACCAGATCCTGCTTTTTTTTTTTTTTTTTTTTTTTAATGGAGGCCTTCCGTTGCTGATGCTCATTCACGGCAGATGCAAAATGGCATGAACATGTTTACTGCGACGTAGTTGGAAGATCGGGGGTTGGGAAAAGTGGCGACGAGACTCGTTGGATGCTGTTCCTCAATGGTTTTGCTCATAGTCCATCTCAATCACTCTGAGATGGTGCTCTGAGATGGTGCTCTGAGATGGTGCTCTGACATTCAAGGAACTAACCCTAACCCCCCGGTTTTGATTGACATGTTTCCCCCCCCCCTCACTCAGTTCAAGCCCGCCTTCCTCGGAACCGCCGACCCCAACTCTCGCATGGCCAAGTACCGCCGCACCGCCAACTCGCAAAAGTGCATCCGCGCTGGCGGCAAGCACAACGATCTCGAGGATGTCGGCAAGGACGTCTACCACCACACATTCTTTGAGATGCTGGGCAACTGGTCGTTTGGCGACTACTTCAAGAAGGAGGCCATCAGCTGGGCGTGGGAGCTCCTCACCGTCGTGTACAAGCTCGACCCCAACCGCCTGTACGTGACCTACTTTGGCGGCAACGAGAAGGCCGGTCTGGAGGCCGATCTCGAGGCTCGCGACATTTGGCTCAGCGTCGGCCTGCCCGCCGAGCGCGTCCTCCCCTACGGCATGAAGGAGAACTTCTGGGAGATGGGCGAGACTGGCCCGTGCGGTCCTTGCTCTGAAATCCACTTTGACCGCATTGGCGGCGGCCGCGACGCTGCGGCCCTCGTCAACGCCGACGACCCAGATGTGCTCGAAATCTGGAACTTGGTCTTTATTCAGTTCAACCGCGAGGTCGACCAGTCGCTCCGAAAACTGCCCCGCTGCCACGTCGATACCGGCATGGGTCTTGAGCGCATTGTCTCCGTCCTCCAGAACAAGCGCTCCAACTACGACACTGACGTCTTTGTGCCGTACTTTACCGCCATCCAGGCTGCCACCGGCATTCGCGCGTACACTGGCAAGGTTGGCGCTGACGACACTGACGGCCTGGACATGGCCTACCGCGTCGTTGCCGACCACATTCGCACCCTCACCATCGCCCTCGCCGACGGCGGCGCCCCCGGTCCCACCGGCCGCGACTATGTGCTCCGCCGCGTTCTCCGCCGCGCCGTCCGTTACTGCGCCGAGAAGCTTGGCGCCAAGCCCGGCTTCTTTGCCTCGCTCGTCGACGTTGTCGGCACCTCGCTCGGCGGCTTCTTCCCCGAGCTCGTTCGCTCGCCCCAGGACATTAAGGACATTATCAACGAGGAGGAGGCGCAATTCCGCAAGACCCTCGACCGCGGCAAGCGCCTGTTTGAGCGCGCTGCCGCCGCGTCCAAGAACGGCGTCATTGAGGGCCTCGTTGCCTGGCGCCTGTACGACACGTACGGCTTCCCCCTCGATCTCACCGAGCTGATGGCCGCCGAGCTCAAGCTCACCATCGACAAGCCCGGCTTCAAGATTGCCGAGGCCGACGCCAAGGAGGCTTCCAAGGGCAAGGTCGACGAGGCCGAGGAGACGGTCGTGCTCGACGTCCACAACATTAGCGCCCTCAAGGACAAGGGTGTCCCCGCCACCGACGACTCGCCCAAGTTCAACTACCGCTCGGAGAACGACAAGTACACGTTCGAGTCTGCAGTCGGCTCGATCGTTGCCATTGCTCTCGGCAAGGAGCTCGTCTCGACCGTCGACTTTGAGTCGCTCAAGGGCGCCAAGGTCGGCATTGTCCTCGACAAGACCAACTTTTACGCCGAGCAGGGCGGCCAGATTTTCGACACTGGCTTTGCCACGCGCGTCGACAACGAGGCGTCCGAGTTTGCCATCGAGAGCGTCAAGGTCTACGGCCCGTACGTGCTCCACGTCGGTCGCCTTCAGGGCGGCTCGCTCTCCATTGGCGACAAGCTCACGCTCAGCATTGACGACATTCGCCGTCTCCCCATCATGGCCAACCACACCACCACGCACATGCTGAACTTTGCCCTGCGCGAGGTCCTCGGCAACAGCGTCGACCAGAAGGGCTCGCTCGTCCGCCCCGACAACTTCCGCTTTGACTTTAGCCACCCCAAGGCCGTCTCGACCGAGGAGCTCCGCAAGATTGAGAAGATTGTCAACGACATTATTGAAAAGAACGAGACCGTCTACCGCGTCCCGACCGCACTGCACCTTGCCAAGGAGGTTGCCGGCCTGCGCGCCGTCTTTGACGAGGTCTACCCCGACCCCGTCCGCGTCGTGTCTGTCGGCGTCCCCGTCGAGAAGCTCCTCGCCGACCCGGCGTCCGCTTCCTGGAAGGGCTACTCGATCGAGTTCTGCGGCGGCACGCACATTGACCGCACCCGCGACGCCCGTCGCTTTGCCATCTTCCGCGAGGAGGGCATTGCCAAGGGCATCCGCCGCATCTCGGGCATCACCGGCAAGGAGGCCATCGAGGCCTACAAGACTGCCGACAAGCTCGAGGCCAAGGTCAAGCAGGTTTCCGAAATCCCCATCGGCCAACTCGGTCGCGAGCTTCCCTCCCTCATCGAGTCGGTTGACACTGCCGTCATCCCCAGCTTCCGCAAGGACGAGATCAAGGCCGCCATTGCTGCCATCAGCAAGCGCGTGAGCGACCATGAGAAGGCCCAGCAAGCCGAGCAGACCAAGATTGTACGTTCAGAAGAAGAAAAAAAAGGGATGGTGTGAAGGCTATGAAGGTGGTGTTTGTGAGCTGACTTTTTTTTTTTTGTTTTTTGAACACTGTTCTCCTCAAACAGGCCACTGCTGCTGTCAAGGAGCGTATTGATGCTGGCGCCCCCTTCGTTGTTGCCTTTGTTGACATTAACGGCAACCGCAAGGTACGGCGCACGCGTTTATTGAGTCGAGTCCATTCATTTTGTCGGCTGTTTCTCACATCTTGGTCTGTTTTTTTTTGTTTTACTCTTTTTGAAATTGACAGGCCATGTCTGCTGGTCTGAGCGCTGCCAAGGACGCCGCTGGTCTCCTTGTCTCCAAGGACGGCGATTCCATCATTGCTGTTGCCAGCGTGCCCAAGGTGAGACACAGTTTTCTTAATTGGCGTGTTGAGGTGACCGTTTCGTATTCTCACTCGCTCTTTTGCTTTTCGATCTCTCTGCCAGGCACTGGTTGGCAAGATTAAGGCTGGCGAGTGGGTTACCGAGGCTGTCAAGAGCCTCAGCAACACCAAGACCGGTGGTGCTGACACTGTTGGCCAGGCCAGCGGCACTGGCAGCGATCACGCTGCAGTCATCGACGCTGCTACCAAGTTTGCTGCTGCACGCCTGCAGTAAAACAAACAAAAACAAACATTGAGTGCGTTTTCGTTTCCATCGAATCGTCGTGTTGCCTTGCCCGTCTTGGATTCCTTCTCGCTTTGTCACTTGAATATCATGCAATGAAGTCAAACGAGTGCACTAGACAAACAGCAACCGGGGAGATTGTTTATGTACGAACGAAACGAAACGAAACGAAACGAAACGACGAAAAATTGTGGCAGAAAAAGCCTAAGAGGTGAGCTTTTCGCGTGAAGATTCGCTGAGTAGATTCTTTGGTCGTGTCTTGAACAAGAGTTTGTGGTGTACAATCGCCGCAATCTCGTATTCTGTTGATGTGGATGCTGCAGGGTGCTGCGGACTTGGCTGCGGGTGTGATGGCGGCTCTATTTGCATGGCATTGTTGTCTAAATCGCCAATCAATCCAAAAAACAAACAAGAAGAGTTGGTACCAAAATTCAATAACATACAAGTCTCGTGCAGCGGGAGGTCGGTGTCCTGCGCACTTGTGCTGATGCACAAAACATTTGGCGGGAGATTCATCGTTTTGGCGCCATTTTTCCTTGTGCTGCCACCCGTGCCCAGTCTTCCTCTTCTCTTCTCTGCCAACAGGCCACAATCACTGACCATTATTCTGAGGCGTGTCACTCGTTTGCGAATGAGCGGCGTCCGTGGTGCTTGTTTTGCGGCGCATGACTGCGATCGGCGTCTTCAACGGAGTGACCTTCCCGACCAGCATCTGCTGCCCGATGGTGAGGTTTGGATTGCCCTGTCAATTGGCAAGGTTAACACGTCAGCTTGTTATTTCTCGTGTTGGATGCTCGATGGGGACATTGCTCTTCGGCAACGCGCTCTTTGCTTGCCTTGTCGTCGAACGCGAGCATTCCCGCCGTGAGACCGTCCAGTTCGGGCGCCTTGCTGGACACGACGCCCTGCAGCTCGACAATCACCCAATCCGTGTCAAAGTTGATATTCTGCGGTGCATTCAACCGCGCTTCCGGCGACAACCGGACCGGAATGACTGTCATTCGAAGCCAGATACAAGTTTACAAGTGTAACGAATTGAGAACTGAGCTGCTCAGAAACCAAAGACAGTAACCACCAGATTTTCAGCCTGATGATGATGATGATGATGATTTCAGTCTATTTTAGTTTGATTCATTTTTTTAGCCATGACCAGTGCAGGCAGTGCGACGGTTGTGCTTGGAGCGCAGTGGGGCGACGAAGGCAAGGGCAAGCTGGTCGACATTCTGGCGCTCCACTCGGACGTCGTCTGCCGCTGCCAGGTGAGTGAATGGCATCGTTGTTCCTTGACTACTCTGATGATGCGACCGAGTGAAGAGGAGACTGGCAGCTTGTGGTAAGCGGGGGGGTGGGGAAAGCGAGCACAGCGCAACACATGCTAGGTGGAACCGCACTCTTGGGGTCATCCCCCCTTCGCACTAGCCGCCACCCCGCTCAAGTCAGACCCCCCCCCCTCCCCTAAAGCACCAACATCAATGACGATTGATACGCCGAGAGTAGAGTCCCGGAACACAACAGCGAGCACAGAGAGCGAGAGCAGCGCACTGAGCGAGATCTTGCTTTTTTTTTTTTTTTGGTTCTTTTTCCCCCCTCGTGGAGCCGCTCCAATGCAATCCACTCGAAATCCACTTGTCACCCACCTGCAGCTCTCAATGCAAAAAAGAACTACACCCAACTTGTTGATGATGGATTTTTGGTTGTCGCGAGGCTGTTTTCGTTCGCTGTGCTGTCTGAGAGAACGAGCTGACAAGTTTGTGTTTGACATGTTTTGTGCTTTTGGGGTTTGTGCTTTTTGGGGTTTGCCAGGGCGGTAACAATGCAGGCCACACGATCGTGGTCGACGGAGTCATGTACGACTTCCACCTGCTGCCATCGGGCATCATCAACGTCGATGCGACCAGCGTCATTGGCAACGGCGTCGTCATCCACCTGCCGGGCATGTTCGAGGAGATTGAGAAGAACGTCCTCAAAGGTAGATTTAGAACCTGGCAGTGACATGGAGAGAGCCGGGATTGTTGGGTTGAACACACTTGCTGGTCCAGCAGCAAGCTGGTGGAGGCGGTTTTTCTCACCAATAGTGTCTCGTGTCTCGACGCAGGACTCGTCGGCTGGGAGCAGCGTTTGATCGTCTCGGATCGTGCGCACCTCGTGTTTGACTTCCATCAAACCATCGACGGGCTTCAGGAGCTCGAGAAGGGCCGTGGCAGGTTGGTGGTGGCAGCAAGCCTGCTGCTTGCTTGTTCTCGACTTCTGAGCGGAATTGTTGGCTCACGTCTCCTTTTGCATTTTGTGTCGCACGCAGCCTCGGCACCACCAAGAAGGGCATTGGTCCGTGCTACACTTCCAAGGCCAGCCGCACGGGTATCCGTGTTGGCATGCTTGTGCACGATTTTGAGGGCTTCATCACTGCGTTCCGCACTGAGGTTGCCAGCGCTCAAAAGCGATGGCCCATCTTTCAAAGTCGACGTGGACGCTGAGATTGAGCGCTACCGGGTGAGGTCTATGGGAGTCGAGCAAGACCAATGTTTGGGCCTGTGTCTTCTGTCTTTTCTTTCCTCCAAATTTCTCACGCCGACTTTCTTTTGATGTGTGGCAGAGTCTCGCTGAGCGCGTGCGCCCGTTGGTCAAGGACACTGTGTACTACCTGCACGATGCCCTCGTCAACAAGAACAAGCGAGTTCTCATCGAGGGTGCCAACGCTGCCTTGCTCGATCTTGATTTCGGTGCGCAGTTGTGTTTTGTTCTCGGTTTTTTTTGGCAATTGTTGCTGCTTGCTTCCACTCATCTGCAAGGCCTTCCCACCGTGCAATTCATGATACAGGCACCTACCCTTACGTCACTTCCTCCAACTGCACCGTCGGTGGCGCATGCACTGGCCTCGGCGTCCCACCGCGCGCCATCAAGCAAGTGTTTGGCGTCGTCAAGGCCTACACCACCCGTGTCGGCGATGGCGCCTTCCCCACAGAGCAGCTGAACGTTGTTGGCGAGACCCTGCAGCAGGTCGGACGCGAGTACGGCGTCACCACTGGCCGAAAACGCCGATGCGGCTGGCTCGACTTGGTGGTCGTCAAGTACGCGCACATGATCAACGCGTTTGACGGCATTGCGCTGACCAAGCTCGACATTCTCGACTCGTTCGAGACCATCAAGATTGGTGTTGCCTACAAGCACAAGGGTGCGCTTCTCGACGCCTTCCCCGGCAACCTTGCGGTGCTCGGTGAGGTCGAAGTCGAGTACATTGAGATGCCCGGCTGGAAGTGCGACATTTCCGGCGTTCGTCAGTTCAGTGCACTCCCCGTTAACGCTCAAAACTATGTTCGCAAGATTGAGGAGCTGTCAGGAGTGAAGGGTAAGGAAGGGGTTGCGGTTTTTTGCTGTGTTGATATTTTCTTGTACTGTGGATGCGTGCGACTGATTTCATTTCTCTTTTGTTGTCCTAGTTCGCTGGGTCGGCGTTGGACAAGCGCGTGACGCCATGATTGAGCTTGCATGAACTTGACGTTCGCAACGCTGGCAGTTGTTTTTGATGTTTTTTTCGTCCTTTTTTGTGGTGTTTTTGTTGTTGTTGTTGATGTTGTTGATGTTGTTGTTGTTATGCATGGCCTTTCTTCCGTTTGCCTCTTTTGTGATTGAACTCTGTCAAATGTACTGTATGGAGGCACAAATCCCCCTTGGCGCACGACGAGATCCTTTTTTTTTTTTTACCTCGTTCGCCTCTTCTCCTTCTCCTTCTCCTTCTCTCTCTTACCAGTAGAACGCACCTTTATCATACATGTATTCCCTGATCATCCATCGTACATTCGAGTTTTGCACTTGCTTCGATTTTCCCGCCACATTTCACTCTTTCATTTTTGTTTCAATTGTTTCAATTGTTTCAATGGGTAAAAACGAAGCACAAATTCAACTTCAACTCATCCACACAACGTGTTTCTATGCAATGAAGAAGTCTATCGAGAACAACAAACGAGTCAAAGCCAAAAGTGAATGAAGTGATTGAAGTGAAGTGAATGGAAGAAAGAGGAAGAAGGCGAGATCTCTTCCTTCTTTTGCCCCTTTTGCCCCCTTCCCCCCAATGACGACGACGCTCTCTCTCTCTCTGGCATGTTCAGAACGAGGTGCCTACTGTTCGTGCCATTGCTCACTCACCTTGATGCTCGCCTTTCGCAGCGCAACCGGTCTTCAATCCAGCTGCTGCTGGTGCGCCAGGTGGTGCTCCGCGTCCCACGATGGGCATGCCTGCCGTCGCTCGCCCGCCTGCGTTCGGCCAGATCGGAGGTGCTGCTGGTGCTGCTCCTGTTGGTGCCATGCCTGCGATGGGCGCGCTCGGTGGAGGCGCTGCTCGGCCGCTCGGTGGCTTGGGAATGGGCGGTCTCGGTGCTGCTGCTCCTCCTGGCGCTGCTGGCGGGCTTGGTCTTGGTGCGCTCGGTGCTGCTAGGCCAACACTCGGTGGTGCTGCGCCTGGTCTAGGCGGAATGCCAGCAATGGGTGCTCCTCGTCCGACGCTTGGTGGCATTGGCGCTGCTGCTGCTGCTGCTCCGGGAGCTGGTATTGGTCTTCCCGGTGCTGCTGCTGCGGGTGCTGCTCCAGCTGCAGGTGGCATTCCTTCGCTTGGCGCAGGTCTTGCTCCTCGACCTGTCGGCGCGGTCGGCGCTGTCGGCGCTGCGCCAGGCGCACTTGGCGGTGTTCCGACTCTTGGTGCCGGCGCGCCCCGCCCTGCGATGGGATTGCCTGGTGCTGTTGGTGTTCCGGCTGCCGGTGCTGTTGGTGTTCCGGCTGCCGGTGCTGTTGGTGTTCCGGCTGCCGGTGCTGTTGCTGCTGCTGCGCCTGGTCTCGGTGCTGCTGCGCCTGGTCTCGGTGGTGCTGGCGCGCTCGGCGCTCCTCGTCCCACGCTTGGCGCCGCTGCACCTGGCGCGCTCCCTGCTGCCGGTGCTCTTGGTGGTGTCGGCGCACTCGGCGCACTCGGCGCCCCTCGTCCCGCGCTTGGAGCACCGGCGCTTGGCGCTGCTGCAGTTGGTGCCGCCGCACCTGCTGCTCTCGGCGCTGGAGCTGCTGCGGCTGCAGCTCCTGCTGCTGCACCCGTTCCTGCCAGCGCCATTGCCAACTCGGATCTCAAAAATCTCTCCGTCGAAGACATTGTGAACAAGTGGACTCGCGAGCTCGAGGAAATGGTCAACACATTCAACACCCAAGCCATCGAAGTGGCCGAGTGGGACAAGATGCTTGTCGACAATGGCGAGCAGGTGAGGGGATTTGTTTTCATCCTTCTTTTTTTTTTCTTCTTCTGTTGCATTGGATGCATTTTCTAACCTTGTCAAAAATGCGTGCTCTATGCTTACAGATCATCAACTTGCACAAGGAGGTGGAGCGCATCCAGTCGTCCCAGAAGGACTTGGATCAGCGCGTCGAGTACATTTACACACAACAGCGCGAACTCGGCCAGTTGCTCGAATCGCTTGAGGGTGATGTTGACCAGCTTTACAACAAGGCTCGGTCTGTTCCCCATGCCGACCGCGCCCGTCAACGAACGTGAGTACTGTTTGGGTGGTGGCATTTTTCTTGCTTCTTGTAGCAGCACACTTCGCCGATCGCTCACTCTTGGAGCGGTTCTACCACTTGAAATCACTCTCCTCAGATTCCAACTTGCTGAAAGTATGAACGCCCAGCTCGATGAAATGTCAAAGTCACTCAAGGAAATGATTTCGAGTTTGAACCAGTCGACTGGTGCTCAACGCGACGAGGCCATTCCAGTAAGCACCCGCATGCTTCTGTGATCCCAAGGTTTATGTGTGTGTGCTGCGGATTTTTTTTTTCGTTTGGATGGGGTCCCCCCCCCCCCCCCCGCGTCCCGCCCCCTCTTTGTTTGACAGATCCACCAAATTCTGCAGATTCTTGGCAACCACGTCAACGCCTTGCAGTCGATCGATCGAAATGCAGCCCATCTTGGCACCCAGTTGCAGATGGTGCAACAAGAGAATCTTCAAAAGATGAACCAATATGCTCGCATTCAATCCCACCGAGGATTGTAAAGGGACAACCCAAATGTGTGTTTTGTGTGACAGTTACTGAAAACTTAGTTTTTACCAAAATCCGATATTCTCTTAACAGTCAGATTCCGACTCGCTTTTGTTGTTCTGCAACTGTTTCACTCGCCGTCTTCCTTTTCCATCCCAAAATTTAACAAATGACCGGGAGGGCACGAGCAGGTCAAGCAAGCAACAAAAACGATTCTAACTCTTTTTTTATGATAACAACACACGCAATGCCAACCGTGTTAATCGCCTCGCCAGTTGTGTTTGCATTCCATATTGGAGCATCGCAAGAAGATGGTCATGGGCTCGTCTGCCGAGCGCGTTTGTACTTGGCGGTAGTACGCCTTTGTGTGTCCGCACTTTGGGCAGTTGGCTACATCAAACAAAAAACCAAACGAGAAAACAGGGGGGGGGGGAAACGAACGTGTGATTCGCCATCCGTGTGAATACTTGCATCAACAGCATCCTTGTGATCATGATCACCACTTCCACATGCGTGTAAATCGCATCGATACCCCAGCGACCAAATCCGAGTGCACAACTTTTCGCTTTACCATCGGTTTGGTCGACGTTGTCCCAGTCACTCTCGCGGCCCATCACATCATCGACCTCCTTCTTGTTCATTTCGCGCATGTTTCCAATCTGTCAATGCAAAATCGCACAGTTTTCCGTTGAGTTTTGTTTCAGCCGGCAGTCCAATGCCGATGACTGTGGACGAGGATTGGCAGCAAGCATCCGACGCGCCACGTTTCGCCCGTTCCCAGCCACGCTTCAGTTCAGTTCACTCAAACTGGCATTCTGCATCAGTCTTCATGCTATTCACGTCTTAGGTGGTTCTTACCATGGATTGGACTTGGTATACGTATGGACATGTGGCGCAGCGGAACATGACGTTCTCCCTCTGTCCAACCGAGCAATGACAAGCCAGCAAAATGAGCATCATGCATCGCAATGGTGAATCATCACAACGGAACGGAGGGGCCGAGTGGGGATGGAGGGGACCGTTGTTACCGAGTCTTGGTAGGTTCCAGCGACGAGCAGGTTGGAGCAAGTGGGGCAAAAGACGAGCATGGTTCAAAAGTAATGGAGTAAATAGACTGAGAATTAGAGTAAGTAGATACTGTGTCTGGATGTTCTAAAGGATGGAGTGAATGGAAGGTGGAGATTTGGATGCAACGCAACAACAACAAGCTTATCGAATTGTCAAGTTTTGAAAAACCGTGAGTGTCAGTTGCATGAGCCGCTACATGCTGTAACATGCACTGCAGGATCAAGACAAATTCAGGCAACAATTAAGGGAAGACGCCGTGCTGCTCGGATCACTTTCCGGTGAGCGATGCGCGATGCGGCAACCGCTTGCTCAAAATCTCATAATCGGCTTCGTCATCGTCGCACTGACTCGGTGAAATTTCGTCAATTTCGTAGCTGATGGTGGTTGAACGACGTGGGGACAAAGGCCAAGTCGAAGACAAGATCATGCGATGACGCAACATTGAACAAAAGCACGTAAACGATGAAGTGTGATTGTGAGTTTTCAGTTACAATTGCAAGCCTTGCATCCTCCCAGAGAGCAATGCCCGCTTACTTTAGTATGGTGCGATAGAATTTAATGGCGGAAGTGTTGGCTGTATCGCAGACCGACACCAACGAAACCACGTCGGAAACAAAAGTCAGACCAAACATTGCCACCAAAAGGCAGTGCAATCGCACTCGCGTTCTTGCTGTATGCAAGTTGACAAGCAGGTTTTGAAAATCCACATACCTTGAAAAACGGTCAGCATGCTCTTGAGCATCTTCTCCTGTATGCCAATCAGTTCGATGATTTGCATCATGAACTTGCCCAGTCCCTTCCGTTGGACAGGCTCTGATAGTTGAATCTCATAACTACCAATGCGAGGCCGATAATGCAAGCGTGAGATTCTCCACAGCAACACCAACAGCGAGGGTTGAAAAATCCAACCAATCCCCATCAGTGCATTCGTTCGTTCGCAAGCAATGTACCAATAAATCACGGGTATTTGGGCCTCGTCGGCGGTGCTTTCAAAGTCAAATCGAAAGTGCACAAACGCCACGAGCTGGCCAGGCGCACCGTCAGCAGACGATTGGCTTCGTGCTAGCAAGAATCGTGCCGTGTCCTCCTTCAGCTCGGTTCGCTTGCGCTGGTCGCTCCAACCCCAGCTGCTCGCATTATACCTTTTCAGCAAAGCAGTGCACGTACGGAAATCATCGACAGCGCTTGTCAGCGACCGGCTACGGCCGAAATGCAACGGTGGCGGTTTTTGGCGGGAAACGTTGACAGCCGCATGCTTCCCCATCTCCTTCTGCATCTGCATCTACGTGCAAAGCCCGCCTTACATTGTCTCCATGTTCGTCTTTGTCAAGTTGAAGCAGAATTCCATGTCCTCCTTGGACAGCTCGCTCGCGTGGCGCGTTGAGAGTGCAACATCGAGCCTACGTTTTTCCCGCCAAAGCCAGATGATCAGTTCTCTCCATTCAGCAGCACCCCGTTCTCGTATCGTTCGAATCAAGACATGTTCTGTGATCTACATCAACGAGTGGGTTATTACCCGTTGCGGTTGAACTTGGAGAATGGCTTGAGCTTGTCCAGATAGCTCGTGTTTGCATTGGCGAGATCGAGCAGCTTCTGGTGCTCCCTCAATCCCTGTC
Organism: Capsaspora owczarzaki ATCC 30864; assembly: GCF_000151315.2. Classification (NCBI taxonomy): domain Eukaryota; class Filasterea; order Ministeriida; family Capsasporidae; genus Capsaspora; species Capsaspora owczarzaki. Next base: position 640,945 of record NW_011887303.1, on the reverse strand, counting down.
AAAATCCAACCAAAGACCAATGAATGGTGTTTGAGTATGTTTGCATGATCATGAAGCAATTGCTCTGTCCATCAATCACAAAACCTTGGGCGTTTTCATCGACGATGGAAATGGAAAGAAGACTGAGCGTGCTCAGATTTTTTTGTCGATTCGATAGTGACTTGGAGCATCTGAGCCTTGCCAACTCTGACAACGGCAACACCAACACATCTTCACTCGTCCTTGCCATAGAGTGCTGTCTGTCTGAGATTTGTAACGGAAACGACCACTCTTCATTCGTTCTCCAAAATCCCGCTACAAGACCAATTCCCTCGTCCCCAAAGTCACCTCGATCCGCTGTACCAAGTCCTCCTGGCAGTTTCAACCCAAGCATCATCATCATCACCATTATCATCACCATCATCAGTCCGAGTCAGAAGAGAATGGCATTGGCGCTACATGCCTCTAGCGCTCGCACGATGGCAGCTGCAATCGCAGCTATCCGGCTCACCACCCATCCACGGTTGTTCTCGACGTCATTTCCAAGATCATCATCATCATCATCATCGTCGTCGTCCACAGGCCCCAAGCGGAATGCGGACGGCACACTGCGAACACACTACTCGGTGCTCGGATTGCGACCAACAGCGACGCAGGCCGAGATCAAGCAGCGCTTCTACCAGCTCTCCAAGCAGCTGCATCCGGACGTGAACAAGGCAGAGGACTCGCACATGCAGTTTACAGAGCTCAGCGAGGCGTACTCGGTGCTGAGCAGCTACGAAATGCGCCAAAAGTACGATCGGAGCTTGCGGCTCGAGCAGGCGACCTGGCGACCTGCCGCCTCCCAGCAGGGAGGGCAACACCGCAAAGGCCAGAACAGCTCGGCTCATGACGACAGTACATCCAGCACCAATCCATCGAGCAAAGGCCCGGCTCAAGGATCGCAAAAGTACTCGAGTGAAGACCGCGCGCGGTTCAAGTTCAACTTTGAGGAACACTACCGCCATCACTATGGCCAGGAAACGCGCGGCACCACCGGCGATGCGCAAAATCAACACTGGGATCCACACGTCTGGGAGAATCTCTACCGCGAGACGGCCAAGCAGAACAAGCGCGATGCGGTCGAGTTTGCCAAGCTGAACAAGTCGCCGCTTCTGCTTGTTGGCGCCATCACCATCGGCTGTCTCCTCGCAGCCGAAGCAGCCAGGTCATGGCTTCGGTATCAGCGCGACAAGCAAGACAAGGTCGCAAGTTAGAGGGGTGCAAACCGACATGTACGAAAATTGCAAATAAATAAAAATTCGGTTCAGAAGCGGAGTTGGGAATTTTACATTTGGAACAAGTGATGCTAAGAACAAAGCAAGAGGAAGATGATGAAACAACAAAAAAACAACGAACGAAAAAGAAAATAGTGCACAAAGAAAACAAAAAAAAAAAAAAAAACAAAAGGATCGAAAGAGAACCAAAACAAAAAAACATGGAAAAAAAAAACTCTCAATGTAAATAAGCTTCAGATTTTGGCTCAAAAGGAATAGGGCCACACTAGAAGAGCATGTCGCTTTAGTTACGCTTCTTGCGCGAATCGACAGCCTTGGTGGAGGTGCGCTTGCTCAGAGCGGAATCAGCTGTGAAAGATACAATCAAAAGAATGGGGTGAGTGCTCCGCGTTCAACCAAATCACACAAAGTCACATCAGATCGCCGTGCTAAACATACCACGCTTGCGAGAAATAAACTTGAGAATTTCGTCAAGAATAATAACGGGGAAGGAAATGGCAATGACCACAACCCACTCTTCGCCGTTGAGGGGGCAAATGTGGAACAGAGCCTTTTGAGGGAGAGGGAAAGCGGAAACCACAGGAACGAAACGTTAGCAATCAGGATGGTGCAGCAACAAAGACACCATACCAAACAAAAACAAGCGGAATCGAAAAAAAACAAAACCCCAAACAATACTCACCGACATGAAGGGAATGTACAGAATGGCAAAGTGCAAAATCATCGACATGGCAATGGCACCGAGGAGAATGCGATTGGTCCATGGAGGCATCGAGAAGAGCGACTGGTTCTCGCTGAGCGAGTTGAGCGCGTTGAACATTTCGATGGTGACAAGCACGGAGAGGGCCATGGTGGCAGGGTGGGGATCCTCAAAGACGTGGCAGTAGTTGCCAGGGACGGAGGCGTCGCAGCCGAGGTGATCGGTGAGCTGCTCCCAAGACAGCTGGGGACCAGCGTGGTAGAACAAAAACCACCAGGCGGCGGCAAACACGGTGGCAACACCAACATAGGTGCCGATAACCATGTAGCGGAAGAAGAGCCAGCCGTCAATCATGCTCTCGTCGGCCTTGCGCGGGGGCTTCCTCATAATGTCAGAGTCGGCAGGGTTGAAGGACAGAGCGGTCGCGGGCAGACCGTCGGTGACGAGGTTGACCCACAAGAGCTGAACGGGAACGAGCGCCTCGGGCATGCCCAGCGCGGCAGTCAAAAAGATGCAAACGACCTCGCCAATGTTGGACGAGATGAGATAGCGGATGAATTGCTTCGTGTTGTTGTAAATGGCGCGGCCTTCCTCGACGGCAGAGACAATCGTCGAAAAGTTGTCGTCGGCCAAAACCATCTTGGAAGCGCTCTTGGCGACCTCGGTACCAGAGCCCATGGCAACACCAATCTCGGCCTTCTTGAGGGCAGGGGCGTCGTTGACACCGTCACCAGTCATGGCCGAAATCTCGCCGTGCTCCTGGAGCAGCTCGACCAGGCGCGACTTGTGGGTCGGCTCGGTGCGCGAAAACAGCGAGGCACGCAAGACAGCCTTCTTTTGCTCGGCCGGGGACAGGTCGTCAAACTCGCGACCAGTGTACGACTTGCCCTTCAAATCCTCATCCTCGCCAAAGACGCCAATGCGGCGGCAAATGGCCTCGGCAGTGTTCTTGTTGTCGCCGGTGATGACAATGACACGAATGCCAGCCTCGCGGCACTTCTGGATCGAGTCGCGCACCTCGGGGCGCGGCGGATCGAGCATGCCGACAATGCCGACGAGCGTCATGTTGCTCTCGTACGTCTTGAACTTTTCAGCGTTGGTGAAATCAAACTTGTTGGCAGCCAGAGGCTCGTCAACCGTGGCGAGGGCCAGGCAGCGGAGCGTGTCCGAGCCAGTGCCGTACGACAGCAGAATCTTGTGGATGGTCTCGTGGGTCTCGTCGCCGGGCACGAGGGGAACCTTGGAGCCGTCAGCGAGACGGACAAACGAGCATCGCTCAATCACGCCCTCGGGGGCGCCCTTGACAAACATGACATTCTTCTTGCCAGCCTTGGGCACGCAGTACACGGACATGGACTTGCGGTCGCGCGAGAACTCGAGGGTGAAGGCCTTGTCGTAGGTGCTTTCAAACACCTTGCGCGAAGAAGAGGCAAGATCGGCGGCAGACAAGGTGGCGCGTGCGTCGTCAATGGCGAGCTTCTCCGAGAGGACGGCCAGGGCAGCCTCGGTGGCTTCGCCAAGCTTTTGGTACGTCTTGCTGCCTTGGTCGTAGGAAATGCGCGCCTCGTTGCAAAGGCTGGCAATAGCAGCGAGCTCACGCACAGCGTTGGGAGCCTCGGCCAGCGGGTTGACACGCTTGCTGCCAAGCGTGAACTCACCCTTCGGCTCAAAGGTCGTGCCAGACACGGAAAATTCCATCGGAGCGGTCGAGCCAGCAGCACGGCCAGCGCGGAAGACAACCATCTTGGAGACGGACATTTGGTTGGTGGTCAGGGTGCCAGTCTTGTCCGAGCAAATGACAGAGGTGCAGCCGAGCGTCTCGACGGAGGGGAGGTTGCGGACAATGGCGTTCTTCTTGGCCATGCGAAGCGAGCCAAGCGCAAGGCAGGTCGTGATGACGGCAGGGAGACCCTCGGGGATGGCGGCAACTGCCAGAGCGACGGCAATCTTAAAGTAGTAGATGGCGCCCTTGAACCAAGAGCCGCCGTGAGCGGGATCGGAAAAGTGGCCAATGTTGATCAGCCAGACAAGAATGCAAATGACACCAATGACCTTGGACAGGAGCTCGCCAAACTCGTCGAGCTTCTTTTGCAGCGGCGAGCGCTGCTCCTCAGTCTCAGCCATGGCCTTGCTGATGCGGCCAATCGCAGTGTTCAAGCCAGTGCCAACGACCACACCAACAGCAGAGCCCGATGCAACGGCAGTGCCGCTAAACATGATGCTGAGCTTGTCTTGGTTGACAGATCGGGCGTCACCGCAAGCCTCGACCTGCTTGATGACGGACACGGACTCGCCTAAACAAAAGGGAAAAAAAAAGTGAGTAGGAGCAGAGGAGCGGATGAGGCAGATAAGAAGAAGGTCAAACAGAACAAGAACAGGAAGGTAGATCAACCAACAAAAAAACAAGGGGGGGGGAGAGAGAGAGAGGAAAGAAAAAGAATAAAATGCAAAAAATCAGAAACGAGGAATTCACTTGTAAAATGATCGAGTCCACATTCTGCCCAAGCACAAGTGCTCAGGCTTCAGAGGCATCAGTATCAATCGTTCTCATCATAAAGACAGTTGGCAAGCGGACAGCCGAAGGCAAGCGAGTTGATGAAAAGCAAAAAAAAAAAAAAATGGAGCGAGGTTTCATACCAGTCAGAATGGCCTGATCAACGCGAATGGTCGTGGACTTGATACGAATGACACGGAGATCAGCGGGAATCTTGTCACCAACTAATCAAGCAAGAATGTCAACGTGAGAAGCAGGATAAAGCAGCGACATGATATCAGGAAAGTGTGCAAGAAGGAAAAAAAGATAAAAAGAGTTGGGGGTTTGGGTCATAGTTCAAGAGAGAATCATAAGCTTGCTTCATGTGAAACACGGATTAGAACAAATAAATTTCGATCATTCCTGGGCCCCCAAAGAAAAAAAAAAAAAAAGTGGAAAGGGAGAGAAAACTTCAAAGAAAGAAAAGCTGATGAAACGAATGGTCGGCGAGATACAACAGCAATCTTTACCTGCCACCTCGACAATGTCGCCGGGGACAATCTGCTTGGCCTTGATGTTGGTGAGCTCGCCGTTGCGGACAACCTTGGCAATCTCTGGCTCGTAAGCCTTCAGTGCCTCGATCGCATCCTCAGCGTTGCGCTCTTGCCACACACCAACGACAGCGTTGGCGATGAGAATCAGAATGATAACCAGGGGCTCAACAAAGGCCGAAACACCCTCCTCGTTGTCGAAAATTGCCAAAACCTGCGTGTTTGTACACAAAAGCACATGGTTGTGAGCACGTTGTTCTTCCAAAACAAAAGGAGCCAACAGAAATCGCGTAACTAGAGCCAGAGATCAACCATCCCATCAGCAGCAGAGGCAGCAGCAGAGATGCACGTACAAACGAAATGACGGCAGCAGCGAGCAAGATCTGGACGAGCAGATCGTCAAACTGCTCGAGAACGAGCTTCCACAGCGGAGTGCCTTCTTCAGCAGGCAGCTCTGTCAAAAGAAGCGCAAACATGAACAAGAACAGCAGCAATACAAGGCGGGTTGAGGGTGAGTGATCATGGCACAGAATCGCAATGCGAGGCAACGTCACAGTTCCAGATCTAGATCGAAGTAACACAATCAAAAAAAAAAAAAAAAAAAAAAAGGGCGCGATCGCTGGCATTGAAAAAAAAAAAAGGCACAACCGTGACGCTCGGCACCAAGACCAACGACGACAATAGAGAGCACGATTCAGAATTGCAGCTCGCAGCAAGCGTAGCGATGAGGAGCGGAAATAGCACGACGAGTGCGGAACGCAACGAGGCGCTGGGACAAAAAAAAAAAAAAAAAAAAAAAAAGACGAGATCGCAAAAACGTCCTCACGTCAGCATGAACATTCAGCAAACCGCGCCAGGCGGGATCGCATGCGTCCCTCACAGGCAAGTCAAGACGAGTGATACACACCCGATTTTGCACACAGTCCGCAAGCAGCAAGCAGGGGCCCACGACGAAAGGCGAAGGGCGGTCGTCCAACCAAACTGTCCCAATCGTCCACGTTTTTTATTTTAATTTTTTTTTTTTTTTTTTTTTTTTTTGGTTTTACGGGTTGTTGTTTGCGTTCAATAGCGCCATGGTTAGAACGAGGAGTGCGCAGCGGTCAGAGTGACACGGAGCAACAAACGCACGCTGTCGCTAAAACGCAGCAACGCGATCTTCCCACTTTTGAAGCAAATTGAAGGGACAGCGAAATAGAAACGAGAAAAAAAAAGTCGAAAAACAAGAAATAATCAAAAAAATAGAAAAAAACACTGCCACCGAACGCCACGTCAGGACGCTTCGCGCCGAACTCACCATTGAGGCCAAACTCCTCGAGGGCGGCCTCAACCTGCTTGTCGCTGAGGCCGGTCTTTTCGGACACCTTGTAGGCCTTGAGCACATCGGCCGCCTCAGCCGCATGCGGCTGGGACAGTGCGGCCTTTGACGACATTTGACGACATGACAAGAAAAATTGGAGGAAAAAAAAAAAAAAAAAAGATGGACTGCCTATGCCAAGCACCACAAAATAAACTGCATATGGCAAAAATCCCCTCTTGCCACCCTTTTACACCACCATTGTATTATCTAGAAAGTAGGAGAGCACAGAGCGCAGCCTGGGAGCTCAATTCCAGCTTGCATTTGAAGTCACAATCAAACTCACGACGAAAAACAGCTGAAAGATCAAAAGAAAAAAACAAAAGGGGAGACGAAGACGTCAGCAAGATGCCATCAACACAGCGTCTTCTGCCATGAGGCGCACCATAAACGACACGATGTTGAGAATCACTTTGACAGGTTGAATCAGTCTTTTGTTCTTGTTTTTCAGTTTTTGCGATGAGTTCGGCCGGTACTTCAAAGCGTCAAGCAGTGGACTCGCCTGGAGGTCACGTCGATAAGCGTGGCAGAACCGTAAGTGGGCCGAGACCTGTTTTAGTGTACCCCTCTCGTCTTCTCCATGAATTCTTTGAACGAACTGGTTCTGTGGTGCCGGAGAGTGGCGAGAGTGGTGAGAGTCGTGAGGGGTGAGCAAACTTTGCTCTTACTGGTGTCTCGGCAGTTGCGCGCCATTTTGTTTGTTGTTGGTTTTTTTTTTTTTCTTTTGCCGACCTTATGTGCTTGAAATTTTTCACAGCAGTGGTGCCATGCTTTGATAGTCTGTGACGATGGCAAACATTATTCTAACCTTGTATTTTTTGCTCTCAACAGCAAAGCAACGATGAGGACGACGATGAGGGCAACGATACCCAGCCGGTTTCGACGAGAGCTTGGCTGTCTCCTATTCTGCCCAGTCGCAATGGTATGTGTGAGTGTGTGTGTGTATGTGTGTGTGATACTGAGTCGCGGGTATTCTGACCTTTTGTTCTTGTGACCAGCTATGCTGAAAAACACACCGGCTCTCATCCGCGCTTCACTTGCGGGTCTACTGGAACTCAAACTGAAGGAGAAGGAGCAAGTGGTATGTCGTATGCTATTGGACTTTGCGTTTGAAGCTGCGGCGTGTCAGTGAATTCATTGGTTTTGTTGTGTTGGCAGGATAAGTTCGAGTACCCTCTCGTCGACTTGCAAGTGGCAACTACTGCAATTAAAGCGCACTTGAATCGAGGCATCGACCAACCTTTGACTCCCTCCGACCGAGGTCGCACTCCATCGTTGCTTGCGACAACGTTGCCAGGCGCCGGAAAAACGAGGCTCTGTCAAGAGTTTGTGCGTCACATCGCTCCTGCCGTATTCAGGAGCCGACAGGTCAACTTTGTTTGCTTGTTTGTCACCTTCAACAGCTCAACCTTTTTCGCCGGTTCAAACGACTGGACCATCACGCTTCGCGCCCACCCAGAGCACGCTCTTGCGACTCGCCTGTTGCAAGCGTACTTTGAAATCCCCCTCGATTTTTTTCGGAACAACTTTGAACAAACTGGCAGCTTCGAGGTCGCTGCTACGCTCCGGTTCATCCAGGAGTTCGATTTCAAGCGTCGGTACAATCGTGAACCCAGAGTGAAAGACAAATTGCCATACCTCGCGATTGCAGTTGACGAAATCAGCAAACTGCTTTTTGTGACCAATAAGCAAAAGCCAGACCCACAAGCGGCAACAACCTCCAGCTCGAGCTCGCCGGAAGACGCGAGACAAGCAAAGCTAGCTGTGATTAAATCTCAGCGTGAGCTGCTCAAAGCGACCTTATCGTCACTCAAGAGTGTCGCCCTCATTCCGGCTACCCGGCTCTTTGTTTTGTACGCCGGAACCGTGCCAGAACACCTTCGACCTGGTCTGGTCGAGCCCTTTGACACCGGAAGCACTGACTCGAGCAACTTGGCGGTCTATCCAATTCCAATGGAGCCGTTCGATGGCCCCCACACCGCCGAGTTTGTAGACGTGGTTGCCGGAGTTACACAAACACAGGTGGATTGGCGCCTTGATGAAAACTTAGTGGGCAGACTTCGCATTGCCGGAGGCCTGCCACGTCATATCGAGAACGTAATGGACGTGAATACGCCTGATGCCTTTGCTCGACCACAACTGAGCCCTGTTTCTTTGATCAAGCTCGTGCATGTTTGTGCGTTCAATGCACAACTAACAGGAAAAACACTCTTGGAGGACGTGGCTGCTTGGGTCAGTCGCGGTGCAGCTGTTGAAGGTATGTTTTCCATCAGGATTTTGGCATGTGCTGATGTGGTTGCAACCATCTCACGTATTGCGGCTGGCTATGATGCAATTCGCTGCAGCTGCAACACCTTCAGCTCAGTCCAAGATCGCAGCCCGGTCCCTGCAGTTCAACTTGTACATCCCACTCGATTTGCGTAAGTGCCGGCTGTGTTTCTAATTGGAGCTGATATGCATGTCCGTCAATGAGTCGCAAGTGAAAACGGAGATCGGCGATACGGAGCACTCATTTGAGCTTCAACATTTCGCAGTACCGACTGATCAGGTCCTCGAGCCTGTCACGCACAGCGTCGAATTGATAGACCAGCTTGCACGCGTACTGAAGCGTTGTCTAAACTCGATCACAGAAGACATGCAAGGCTCTGCGGCCAGGCACGATCTGTGGGAGCGACTTGTCGTCCATCTATTCAACTTGCGAGTGACAGCGTATCTTGCCGATCACGTGTTGTCGGCATCTAAACCTTCTTCGAGTGCCTATCTTGTCCCTCTAACCGAGTTACTGCCTGGGGTCAAGTTCAGTGATGACTGCAAAAACCTGTCACTCAAACTGAAACCCAAAAAATGGGGCACGAAAGTGTTCATGCAACTTGCCCCAGAGAACGAGCCAGGAATCGACGCTTACATGCTCGCCAAGCTTGCTGGTCACGTAAGTTTGGAGCTAGATATTGGTCGCGTTGTTGTTGGTTGAGTGGTCGTCACTCTGAGTTCTCACTGTCTGCTGCTGATGGCTGCCGACTATCAGGCGACGAAGAAACGTGTCGTCATTGGTCTGCAGATGAAGCTGCACATGCACCTCCAGTCGACAGGCCCCGCTGAGCTTAGCAACTATGAACAATGGGCCCGCCAGCGACTTGATCAGTCCTACGTGTCGAAAAACAAACGAAAGAGAGACAAAACGCTTGTTCTTGTGGGGGTCATGTCGCCTTCTCGGTTTGCAACTCCTGACCCTCCTAAGCACTCGTGGGTGTTGGAGCGGCGCACTTTGTACGAGTTTGCGCAAGGATTTCGAGCGGTTGTGCAGTGTAAGTTCTTGTTCGTGCCCACGCTGTGAGCGATTGTTGATGCTTGCTGAGCACGCACTGACCTGCTGGCATGTTGCTGCAACAACAGGCGCCTATTCGTTCGACCCGCACCACAGCCCTGCAACGCACATTGCGAGTTTCCTCTATTCGTGGAACACGCAGTCACAAGCTGTGTGCAACGCGTTGGCACACCTTCTCGTGCAGACTCGGCACCGAGCTCACCAGCGAGACAGCCGGCAGCAGTTTAGAACAGCGGAGGACCTGCGCCAGTTCTTGCTGCGCCAGATTGGTGCTTCCAAAGAGGTCTCGTTCACCCTGACGGAGAGCGGTGAAACAAAGCAAGTGACCCACACTCTCAAGTCGAAGCATGTCCCGCCCGCCGAGCACCTTGGCTGGTACTTTGCATTGCCTGATACGGCTCGTTCCGCAGCGTCGTCTTCCAGCGCCAGCATGTCCAGTTAGAGGCTTTGGACAAAGTTGATGGGTTAGGCGTTCATCAGAATGGTTCCGTTTGTGTTTTTTGCTCGTTTTGCTTTCTCCAACAATCATCTCAGAATGGGATCGAGCATGACGGCACTGTGTCGCTGGCAAGAATCACGATGATAATGCGTTCGTTTTCAATGGCTGATCGGCACGCTCAACCTCCGTTCGGGTGCAGCCAACAGCACAAAAAAACGCCCGCCGCCAAGACTCTCAACTTTTTGTCCCGCCAAAAATCTACGCCGTGTCCATTCAAAAGTTGTATTCAAACATGCAGGTACAACGTGCACCAGTGCAACAATGTCAATCGGCCAAGTAACTGCCCACAACAACACAGGTAAAAGTACACTGTTCCTAAGCTGTTTTTTTTTTTTTTGGTTTTTTTTTTTGCTTGTTCTTGCTTCTTGCAACCCCAACGAGACGGCCATTTACTTGACCTCGTGCATGTTAATCACCTCGGAGGACTTGCTCTCGGACATGTTGCGCCGGCGGCTCATGTAAACCGAGGCACCGATGATGATGGCGAGAAGGGCAACACCGCCAATTACGACGCCGATAATGATGCCGTTGCGCTCAGAGTCGTCGTCATCATCGTTGTTGTTGTTGTTATTGTTGGCAGCGACAGATGCGGAGACGGCGGAAGCAGAAGCAGCTGACGTGGCCGACACAAACGAAGCGACCGAGGCAACCGAGGCGGATGCGGCCGAAGTGACCGATGCCACTGACTTGGCGCTTCGAGAAACAGTGGCGACGGAGGCTGCAGAGACGGTCGCGACGGAGGCCGAAATCGTCGCAAGAGTGGCCTTGGACGCCTTGGCGGTCACTGCCGAAACAGAAGACTGGGAGGCATAGGATGCGGAAATGATGGACTCTGTGGCAGAGATTTCGGCGTTGGCGGGCGTCATGCAGTAGCCATCATAGATGACGTTTGTGTTGTCCATGCACACAGAGCAGCCAGTGACATCCGCGCAGGTCAGGCAGCCGTCGACGCAGCAAGCGCCAGGTCCAAAGCCGTGGCAAGTGACGCATGCCTGGTCGCAAACTATCAAACAGAACAGAACAGAACAGAACAGGACAGGATGAGCGAACAGAACAGTGCTGTTGGTCGGGAGAACGCCCGCTCTTGTGTGATCTTACCAAAGACGTTGTCAGCATCGCCGTACATGCCAGCGGGAGTCGAGGCGAAGGTAACGCCGGCCAAGTGCACGGTCGTAAGTTGAGGAAGGTCTCCGAAGACGCCCAGAGGCAGATCAGTCAGGTCAGTGTCGGCAAGGTTGCTACAAGAGTGGCACAAAGCAAAGTAAAACATGAACAGGTAGGTGAGCGAGCGTCAAGCGTGAGGAACACTGGTGGCACAAGAAAAAAGCTTCTCACATGAGCTCGATGCTCTGGAGGTCCTCAAAGTCGGAGTGCTGGACGCTTGCGATGGGCGACGAGCTCAAATCGCTGTGGGTATGTGTGTGTGTGTGTGTGGGGGGGGGGAAGGGAACGAAAGCAGTCAAAATATCAGTGAGTTTTGTTGGTTTTCGCCCCCGGTCTGTCGCATTTTTCAACATCGATTGCAGTCATACAGGGTGGTAAGAGTAGACGCGACGGGGGCCAGGAAAGCGACAGGGACGGCCGTGAGTTCCGAGCCAGAGATGTCACTGGAAGTTCCGAGCAAAAGCACCAAAAAAACAATCAGTGCTTTTGGTAGAACATCAATCAAAGCTGGGCGGCTTGCGAGATTCTTACAGAACGGACAGAGCGTCGAGTGACATAAGGGCATCATCGCTGACAGAGCTGATCGAGTTGCCGCCAAGGTTCCTGTGCACCATTCATGAACAATTAGATGCCAGTCCATCAATCCAATCAGCATGTTTCTCCCGATATTTCCGCCTTACAGAATTTCGATAGCAGAGAGACCATCGAAGGCGTTGGCATCGATAGTGGTGATTTGGTTGTGACTCAGGTCACTGTAAACAAAGAAAAATAACAATCAATGTCAATCCAAAACGCGCGAAAATCCAACGACGACAAAGGGGGAGGGAGTGCATACACTTGAATCAAATTCGTCAGCGAGGCCATCGCAGTGGTAGGAACTGCCGTCAGTTCAGCAGACGAGAGGTCGCTGTAGCAATAACGGTGATGCATAAAGCAATAAATAAATAAAAAATAAATACAAAAATTAACAAAAAGGCAACTATTCAAAATAACGGCTCGCTACTGACAGGAACTGGAGACCTGAAACACCAGCAAAGGCAGCATCGTCAATGGTGTCGAGCGGGGTGTTGCTCAGATCGCTGTTCAGGTTCAGGATGATCGGTCAGCATTCGTGAAAAGAAAATATCAACCAAAATCACAGAGTCAAAATAATCAACAAAAGCAGAAGCAGCATCCTCGTGTTGCTGCCGCTCACTGAACAGTCGCATCCACTTCTCTCCCATGCATGCACTCACAGGAGAACGAGGCTGGTCAGTGTTGCAAAGGCGTTCGCGGGGAGTTGAGTGATTTGGGTGTAGCTCAAGTCGCTGTTTAAAAAAAAAAAAAAAAAAAAAAAAAAGCATGATGAGTGTTTGAACAAGTGTGGGGAAATGTGAAAAACAGACGGGCGGTTTGGCTTTACAGGATGGTCGTTGTGGCAGGGATGTTGTCAGGAATGGCTGCGACGTCAGTGTCGCAAAAGTCGATCGTAGTGCCATCGCACACGCAGACATCGCAGGCATCCGCGGCGACGGTGGAGCGAGCAGAGGCAGCCAAAATGACCGCAAGGACAAGCATCGCGCTCAAATTGACAAGCTTCATTTTTTATTTTTGTCGGCTAGCCTGTTCGACAAGAAGCACATCCAGAGTGAGTTTTGCATTGTTGCGTGGTACGACAGACACCCCGCACAACGAACGGCGCGTGATTCAACAACACAAGACAATACAATAATGATAAAAAAAATAATGAATGAATAAGCGTTTGTTTTGATGCCAAATTGCAAAAAAATGCACCAAAAAACAAAAAAACAAAACAAAAAAAAAAACCGCAAAAACGGAACGGAATCCTTTCCGTCGCCTGTCGCTGAATGACGCACACACACACGCATAGCACAACACAGCCACTAAAGGCACACATCGATGCAGGCCGTCTCGACACGAGCCGCTCGAGTGTGGTTGTGTGAACACGACCAGCAGCGTGACTCGCGTGGCGTGGGAGGCAACAAAACAACGGGTTCATCCCTGGAACCGCAGTGCCACCCTTGAGTATTGTTTTTCGGTGCTCGCTGACCACCGTCCGCGCTCCAGCTCCAGCAGCCACCACAACCCCCCCCCCTCAGCCCGCGAGTATAGTGTCTGTGTCTGTCCCTCAACCCTCCCCCCCGGTCGTGTGCTCAGCGACAGAATCGTCCGACAAACGGATAGGTGATTCATACCAGAGTGTCACGCCCCCACCCCTCCCAAATTCTCATTCACACGCTGGTTCGTGCCTCTTCTTCTTCTTCTTCTTCTTCCCAACATCACTGTGCCACCACGCGCTCACTTCGAGCCAAACCCAGTCACCTTGCCCATAGCGTCAGGGCTGAAGTGAGGAGATTGGGATGAGCGGGTTTTTTTTTGGTGGCACGCGAGAGATAACACCAAAATAACGGAACTTATTGCCAAACCACAAACAAACACACTGTCCAAGCTGCGATTTGTCTCCCCCACTCGCAATGGCATGCTGCTTCAGAAGTGGGATGATGGGATTGCACGAATGCTCCAAAGTGAAGAACAAGAAGAGAGAGGGCAACAAAGTGACCGTCCAATCGATCAACGAAAAACGACATTCAAAGAATATCAAACAACAAACCAGCCATGTTGTTCGATCGAATTCTTTGGTCATTTTGTTTGTCATTTTGATCTGTTGGGTTGTTTCGATGACTTTGTGATTCGTGATGACTTTCAATCGTATTCATACGTGTGCAGAGAAGGACAGAATCGAGAGAGGGGAAACAGCAAGAAGAAGAAGTCGTAAAGCAAACAGCGGCAAAAGGCGGAACCTCACTTTGACGATTGGTCCTTTTTTTTTTCTGTTTTTTTTTTTTTTGGTAATTTGGGCTGCTTCATCTCTATTCACGCCCCTGCAATGCCGCTGCAGACCAGATCGCAAGGCTGGCTGCAAGAGCGTAAGGTGGAAACGAGCGAACGACACAATCAAAGGACGAAGGAAAAAGACAAGGGAAATACAAAGGCAGCCATGTTGACAGGCCGAAATGGTCGCGTGCCTCGCACCGAACATGCATTGCGTCGAACGCCAAAGTGAGAATTGTAGTGTGACACAACGAAGAACTCGTACAAGTAAACAGAAGGAACAAAAGGAGACTGACATCAGCATCGCATCACCACTGGCAAAGACTTGTTCAACCGGATCAAGAGTTGAGACCACCTTGTCCTCTGGTTCTCTTCAAATTCTTGTTCTATATGATCTTTATAGAGAACGTGCAAAACAATCGGGGCTCTCGGAGCACTTTGAAGCTTTGACTTTTTGCATTGACCGTTGAGTGAGCGACCTTTGCTTTTTTGTTTTTCGTTTTGTTGCTGCCGACACCTCACTGACCATGCTGACATTGTACTGAATGCACATTTCGAGTCATTCGCAAGCTTCTTAGTTTGACAGCAGCTCTGAGATCCAAGTACAGTCACGCTCTGAATGGAACCAGCTGAATCAACGACCACCAACACCACCACCAGCACCACCAGTAACTGCAGCAGCAGCAGCAGTAGCACTCAGCCACAGGAAGGCGAAATCCAGCCGCTTGTTGTCGCACGCACGCAGTCGGTGGAGGCGCGGCAGCTGTCTGAGGCCGAAGCGGCGATGGTCGCTGCGACCAAGATGACCGTCTCGGAGTACCACAAGTCGCGCTTCGACACGCACGCGCGCATGTTCTGGGACAAGTTCTACCACGCAAACAAGACGTTCTTCTTCAAGGACAGACATTGGCTGTACCGCGAATTTCCGCCCCTTGTCGAGCAGGTGAGCCGGAGTATGAAACACATGTGAACCGCATGTGTGCACGCACGCGTCAGTGTCATCAACATGCCGCCTCCAAGTCGCCTTCGGGATGGGCATTGCACTCGTTGCTCGAGTGTTCCAACGAGTGTTCCAATGAGGCAATGATGACCAGGCTTGGAGCGAAGCAATACGCTTGTTTGGCCAAAATTTGTCTCAGCTTCTCACCGTTTCCCCCAAAACCAAAACATTAGGAGCCTGTGCATACGTTGCTCGAGATTGGATGCGGTGTCGGAAACGCATTCTTCCCGTTGTTGCAGGCAAATCCTACGATTGAGGTCTATGCGTGCGATTTCGCAAAGAAGGCTGTCGATTTGATCACGGTGAGGCATTTGATGTTTTGCCTCATTCACTCCAACTGCACGAAATGGCTCACTTTGTTTTGGCTGCGCGCACACACACACACACACTTGATTAGCAAAACGAATTGTACAAGGCAAATGCAAGTCGGTGTCACGCATTCGTGTGTGATGTGATCAACACGCCAATCTCGGACACGGTTCCTGCTAACAAGGTGGATCTCTGCACATGTCTGTTTGTGCTCTCGGCCATGGTGCAGTCCAAGATGCCGGCCGCTGTTTCCAACATTTTCAACGTAAGGGACGCTGCAATTGTCTCATAGTCTGGGTTTTGTGAGAAAAAACCAACATGCGACCGACCCCCTCGCTGTTTTTCAGGCTTTGAAACCAGGCGCGACGCTCTTCTTCCGCGACTACGGCATTAATGACGAGGCCATGCTTCGGTTTGCCAAACAGCGAAATTCCAAGCTCGATGAGAACTTGTACGTCCGGCAGGACGGAACCCAGGCCTTCTTTTTCACTCTGGGTAAGCAATCTTCTCGGGAAGAGGTGAAAACAACCCTGGAATCTCACACCAACACCTTGGTCTATGATAGAACACGTGCAAGAACTCTTCCAATCTGCCGGCTTTGAGCAGTTGAGCAGCGTTTATGTCTTTACGGAAACAATCAACCGCAAGGAAGAGCTCCAAGTCCCGCGTGTATTTGTCCAGTCGCTCTTTCGCAAGCCGGACACTTCAGCACCATCATCAAGTTAATTCATGCTATCATTGCTTGTTTCGGAATACAGAACGTTTTGTTTGCGTTTTGAACGCAGGTTTTGATACTTTTATTGCTTGGCGGCTTTGTGTTAAAGGTTCTACCCAAAAGCATGAGCAACATCAGGTACGTCAACAAAAGTCACAAAGTTTTGGGTCCGTGGTTGCTGCGTCTCTGGATCTAGGATGGCACGAGAGTGATAAATGTAGCGCTGGCCAGTCAACACGACTGGCGCGTGCTTTTGCTTTTTCCGCTCCTCTTCCAACTTCAAGAAGGCGGCTACATCCGCCAAGTTGGCTTGCTCTGTGATTTTCGCCTCTGCCAGCAGCTCTTCTTGCGTCATGACGACGACTGGCGCCTTTGGCTTTTGTGAGAGCGACCGGCTGACCTAAAAGGTGGCAACAACAAACGAAGGGGGGGGGTGAGCGCGCGCCGCCGCTTCTAGCCGTGCCTTGGCAAAAGTAACGCAAAAGAGCAGGAGTTTGACACCCAGATCAACGTACTCGCATCTCTTCGCGCTCTTGCAATCGACGATTGACTTCTTGTGCTTGGACAACGGCGACACTGCGCCTGGACTTGCGGCGTCCTCCTTCTTCGGCCTCGCCATCGACGGACGGTGATGGAGTGTCTCCATGAGATGCTCCGACCGAGGAAGATGACGGTCCAACGGCTGCAGCTCCAGCCCCAAGCTGGACGAATCGTGCGCGCTGGTCGTTTGCCGATCTCCGCGCCGGTGCTTTCTTGGGAGCAGCGGTGGCTGTCCAAAATGTTGTCCATCAAACCGACGGTGAGCCCAACAAACCCAACAAAAAAAACCACCTCAGTTTGCTGTTGTACTGAGCTTCGGAGAGCGTTTTCACTTTCTGTACCTTTCTTTTTCGGCTTTTCGTCGCCAGGTAGCAACCGCTGCTTCTTCTGTTTTCCACGATTGCAAACATCAAGATGTGAGTCGTACTTCCAACCATCACCCCCAATAAAAAACTAAGCCAAGCTCAAAAACAGCTCCAAACAGTGTTGTCTCAGAAAAACAAAACGCACGCGCGGCAACTCGTCGTCCTCGTCTGCTGCAGCGCGATCTGCAGCGGCTGCCTCTGCGTCTGGATCGCCATCCTTGGGCTCGTCGTCAGCCTCGTCAAAGTCCGAGTCGACCTGGTCGTCGTCCGACTCCTCCGTCTCGTACTGCTCGTCGTCGGCCACCTCGTCAAAGCCGCCGTAGAGCTCCTTGTAAATGTCGCCCTCCTCGAGCTCCTCCGTCATGACCTTCTGCATGCGGTTGCCGCGATTCGCTCGGTGCGCGCGGTTGGTCACCATCAGCTCGGGCATTGGCGACGGCGGCCCAGACGACGACTCTGAGGCCGAAGACGAGGACGATGATGTAGCCGAGCTCGTCGACCCTTCGTCGTCGCTCATCTCCTGACTTGAATCAATGTGAATATGGAGAGTGGGCAGTTTTGAGCACAGTGTACAGAAAGCTCAAAGCTTGAGCCTTTTTGACCTCAATTGAAAAATCCAGCCAACACTGCAACATTGAGATGCAATGTGATTGAGATGCAATGTGATTCGAATGCAATGGAACGAGAACAAGACAAACATCTCTTCACTCCACCTTTTTTTGTTTGAGAAACAGGGGCTCAGACTTTGACTCAGACTTTTTCGACTCAGACTTTTTCACAATGAGCAGCAGCAACAAGCCGCCGTCGCAGGTGAACGATCTGGATCTGGCCTTCCGCCGGACGTGGGATCGCGCAGAGTACGAGCAGCGCATGAAAGACCGCCAGAAGAGCGAGGAAGACCGGCGCTGGGACAGCGACGACAGCGACGATGGTGAGTATCGTTTTGCTCAATGGTGCGAGAGTGATCAAAGGGGAGAAGGGCTCAATGCAACATGGATGTGATGTATTGGAATGATTCATGTTGAATTGTGCGATATTCAGACAAGCCGAAAGCGCTGCTGAAAGGGCGCGAGTACAAGATCGACCTGACGAGCAAGCTGGGCAAGTCGGTCGTGCTGACAGACAAGGACGCCATCACGGGCGCCGGATACTATTGCAAGACATGCGATTGCACGCTCAAGGACTCGTTGACGTACATGGATCACATCAACGGTCGCAAACGTACGGTGCTCTGGTTGTCGTTGTGGTCGTACATGTTTGTGTTTTTGACTCACATATGCTGAAACCCTCATTCTACAGACCAACGCAACCTGGGTATGAGTATGAAAGTGGAACGGTCGTCGAATGATCAAGTCAAGGCCAGGTTGGCGGCACTGGCCAAGCGCAAGAACGAGGACTACGACGACTCTCGTACGACTTGGGTTTTTTTTTTTTTTGGTGCTGTTGTTGCTTAGCTGCCTTGCATCGATCGCCATTGGAAACTTATTGTATGTCTCGCTCACTGGCAGGACCAAAAACTGGCCAAGTTGGAGCACACGTGGACAAGAAGGGACGACAGGACGACGACAAACAGGACAGCAAGCCAGCATCGAAACCAAAAGCTGCTGCTGCTGCTGCTGCTGCTGCACCGCCATCACAACCTGAGGAAGAGGAGGACTCTGGCATGGATCCAGAGTTGGCCAGAATGATGGGCTTTTCAGGGTTTGGTTCCTCCAAAAAGTAATTCATAAACACCAAACATTTTTCTTTTCTGTGCACAAGTCTTGGCAACAAATGTTTACTCGTTCTACTACTGCTTTGAACACTACAAGTCAGCATCAGATGACCAGATGAATCATCTCAAATACAACCTCCACGGCAATGAGCACGATAATGATAACCTCGAGTCGGGTGCCTTTGGCCTCGGTCGTCAGGTTGCGACACAACGCGGCAATTTCCAGGGCGTGATCCAATCGGCGATTAATCACAGTGATGCGGTGTGGGATATCCATCACACGAACAAGCGAGCGGTACAACGTGTCCAACTCTTCGCGATTCCAGTAAAAGACCGGGACGGTCAAAAAGTCGCCAATCAGATTGACACGATACCGAAGGTAGAGCAGCTCGCCGTTGATTTGAAGCGCTGCATCCGCCGACATCTTAAAGTCCTTGCCGCTGCGCAGTTGCTACAAAAACAACGAAAAACAAAAAGAAAGCAAAAGTGCCAAATCATCCAAACAAGCGTGAGAATTCGATGCAGAATACCCCCCTCCCACCAGCAACAACCACGACAGCACCCTGCTGACATTGCCGTGAAAGGAACAACAAACACCGACAAACCTCAATCACTCGTGCAATGTCCTCGCTCTGAGCGGACAGCATGTCCTCCCACATGGACAGCTTGACTGCCAAGGCCATGCCATTCGAAACTGAATACTTTTCGAGCTTGTGTGTGTGCGGTGTGGCAGTCTTGTCGAACAGGATGAGGTCGTTCTTTACGTGCGTCCGATCACTGCAGTTATAAAATTGGGGGAAAATATGGTTGAGTGCCCAATGCTGCCATTCTTTCGCACAAAGCAACGCAACCACAAAACCACCTGTGTGCTCTCTGAAAGCAGAAGCGCACTCACCTGTCCTCGTCAAACCGCATGTCTTCATACTCGTCGTCCACAACGCTGCGCTCGTATGGCTGGTTTTCGACCTCTTCGAGAATGCCCCGCACTGTCTCGATCTGCTTGTCGGTGGCATTCCACGTGACGAACGAGCCGACTTGGAAGATGAAACACTCGCCGGTGCGCTCTCCGGCCGCGTTGTTGAGGAAGATGTGGATGACTTCGGAGCTGCTGATTTCGTCCTCCTCGGCAAATGGAGCCAGCGTAAACTCGACCCGGTGCAACAGTGGAAGCAATCGGTCAAAGTCATAGCTGTCTGCGGTACTATACGCGCATGCTCTTGGCTGCAGTGGAACAACAACCTGAACAAACAAAAGGTACAAACAAAACATACAAAAAGTCCTCAGTTAACTTGACATCCAGAATAACCTTCAGCCATAATTTCATAATTTCGGGTGGGGGGGGGGGAAGTTGAACAGCGATTCAACCCGTTTACCCGATCGTTGTCTTGGAGGCTCGGCGCAGCGCTATTGCTTGAGGATTGCGCTGTCTTGGCTTGGAGACCCT